>NW_024037990.1:170000-292705 GCF_016077235.1 Cyprinodon tularosa | reverse complement strand
CGAGTCAATTTACATAATCCTGACAGATCGAAAAACGTAGCAAAAACTAGCAAGCGGGTGATTATGTATGTTCACTAAGTAAATATTATGTAAATAAACCCTACACTTCTCGCTATAAATGTAATCAAAACCCATTTAAATGCAGAAACTGATTGAAATTATTGATTTTCCCACTAAAAGTTAGAGAAATCTCAACCATGTTTATACCAAAACGTTACAGTTTCACATTATCTTGAAAAATCTTTGCAAGAAACGAACAAGCAAGTGATTATGTACATCCCCTGAGTAAATATTCTGGCAACAAACTATACATTTCTCACTAGAAATGTAATCAAAACTCATTTTAATGCAAAAACAAACTCAAGTTATTAATCTTTCCACAAAAAAATGAGCGAATGTCGGCCATATATATATATTTTTTTCTTCTCCCAGCTGGAATCTTGAAAGTCACGTGACTAGGACGTAAAACAATAGAAAGCGTATAGGCAGAAGAAACGTAACAGTACCACAAAAAAATGGCCATTAATGTACCTCCACTACGTTTTGCAGTGTGGACCAACGTAGTGGGGGTACATTTTCCCATGAGACTGGGTTGATCTTTAACAACGTAGCCACTCTTATGGGTGGACCCTCTGTAGTTCTGAGGTTTCCCCCCCCCCGACTGACCAGTGGGGTCATTAGTGAGGAGGTATAAGAGCCCACTCATTTCTTGGAGGGTAGTTCCATTATTGTTCATATTTTTGTTCGTATTGTTCTTAAGTTTACTTCGGAAGGGTTAGAATGGGGCCCACATCGCCTATACAACAAGTTCAGGAGTCATGGGGTCACATAGTTTGAGATTTGCTTCCTTAAATGTAAATGGCATGCGCAATCCAGTCAAGAGGAGCAGGGTAATGACCAAAATAAAAAAAGATAAAACACAGGTGAACAAGAACATAACAAATTAAAAAAGTTCGGTTTTTTTATTCATTCTTTAGCTCATGTAAAAACAGCCGTAAAAGGGGAGGGGCTATATTAATCTCAAACTCAGTTGACTTTCAGTTGACACATGAAGAAAGAGACAAAGAAGGTAGATACATCCTAGTTAAAGGCCGATTAGAAAATAAATTGATTACCATGATAAACATATATGGGCCACCAGAAAGTGAAAGAGGATTTCTTCAAAAAATATTTGATAAAATAGCCTCAGAAAGTGAAAGAACGTTAATCTGTGCAGGGGACTGGAATACAGTCTTAAATAACTCTCTAGATACTACAAGCACCAGACGTCAATCCACTAAATCAAAAGATTTAAATATCTTAATGAAAGAGACCGGAACCTATGATGTCTGGAGAGACCTACATAGATCAGAGAAGGACTACACACATTATTCAGCTACACACCAAGGTCCACTCTAGAATAGACTTCTTCCTAATGAATAAAGCAGACAGACACAAGGTGATGGAGCAGCAAATCTATCAGACCACAACATTATCTATCTATCCATTAATCTAGACAACACACCAAAAAATACTTTATGGAAACTAAACATTGGCATCTTAAACAACGAAACTGTCGTAAAAGAGATAAAAAAAATAAATAAAAGATTCCATAACGGATAACCAAAACAGCCAAGTACCCCAGCGTAGTGTGGGACACTGTAAAAGCAATAATGAGAGGGAAATTTATTTCAAGAACAGCTTACTTAAAGAAAAAAAAAGAGGGCTGAATATGACAAAGAAACCTAGAAAAACAACATTCAAGGAAAAGGAAGGATAAAACATTAAATCAAATAAAAAGAGGTCAAAAAACAAATAGAGAATATCCTGAAAGATGAACAAGAAAAGAAATTGAGATCAGTAAATCAGAATCCGGCTCTAAGGCAACAAAAAGTTTGGCAAAACGCCTTAAATCTCAACAAATTAAACAATCAATACATGGTATATTGGACCCAAAAAAGAATAAGGTAACAAACAATTTAGAAGAAATTCATACTGTCTTCAAAGAATATTATGATTCTCTATATACTCATCCAGACCCAAACGGATTAATAAACATAGAAGAATTCCTACATTCACTAGACCTTCCATCGCTGGGAAAAATACAAAATGAGGAATTAACCGCACCCATAACAAAAAAGGAACTAAACAAAGCAATTGGCAAATTAAAACCAAACAAGAGCCCAGAGACAGATGGCTTTCCCAAAGAGTGGTATAGAATCTTCAAGGAAGACCTTTCCACAGTAATGTTAAATTCATTCAACTTTACGCTGCAATACTATGGAAGCAATTTGTTACCATATTTCAAATGAATAAGCATTTTCAGAAATGATTTTTCATTTTAAGAATGTGGCTGCATTGTTTGACTCATAAAGGAAATTAGTAATCAATAATTCTATTCGCAGTTTAATTTTCTTCTTCAAGACTGCTAATCTTAATTAAAATGAAAAAGAAAAAGACATTTGAGATTTATTTTTCTAAATGTACCCCAGCAAATACATACCAAAATTCAATTTGAAATGAAAATGTTTTCTCTTTGATTATGGCATAAAATGTGCAGTCTTAAAGAAGAAAATGCAAATGCAAATAAGATGATTGATTACTAATTTCATTCATGAGTCAAATAATGCAAGCACATTCTTAAAATGAAAAAGCATTTCCAGAAATGCTTTTTCATTTTCAAATTTTACATTTAAAATTGAATTTTGGTATTTATTTGCTGGGGTACATTTTGAAAAATAAATCTCAAATGTCTTTCTCATTTTAATTAAGTAAAAGGATGAGCAGTCTTGAAGAAGAAAATTAAAATGCAAATAGGATGATTGATTACTAATTTTATTTATGACTCAAATAATGCAGCCACATTCTTAAAATGAAAAAGCATTTCTGGAAATGCCTTTTCATTTGAAATATGGTAACAATTTGCTTCCATACAATACGCCATCACCCCTCCATCTTGGAAAGAGGCAGTAATCTCTGTTATAGGAAAAGAAGGTAAAAACAAGACACTTGGTCAATCTTACCGCCCAGTCTCTGTGCTAAATGTAGACTATAAATTATTTACCTCCATTCTATCCAAAAGACTTGAACATCTGTTACCTGACTTGACAGACGATGAACCATCAGGTTTTAGCATGGGAAGCCAAACATAAGATAATTACTGCTGTCAAAATTATCGCGTTATTATCGCGTTAACGCGAGGCCATTTTAATGGCGATAATTTTTTTAATGTGAGATTAACGCTATGTGGTTTTATGGTACAATTTTCCCCCAGTCTATGCATTTTCCATAGGCTTCGAAAGCGGAGCTCCTCAAGGGAAAAAGACGAAAAAGATGTTAATGGATGAATTCAGAGCCGAACATCCAGATGTTAACCCATGAATTCAGAGCCAAACATCCAGATGTTAACAGATGAATTCAGAGCCAAACATCAAGATGTTAACCGATGAATTCAGAGCCAAACATCAAGATGTTAACCGATGAATTCAGAGCCAAACATCCAGATGTTAACGGATGAATGCAGAGCCTAACATCCAGATGTTAGCGGATGAATTCAGAGCCAAACATCCAGATGTTAACAGATGAATTAAGAGCCAAACATCCAGATGTTAACGGATGAATTCAGAGCCAAACATCCAGATGTTAACAGATGAATTCAGAGCCAAACATCCAGATGTTAACCGATGAATTCAGAGCCAAACATCCAGATGTTAACGGATGAATTCAGAGCCAAACATCCAGATGTTAACCGATGAATTCAGAGCCAAACATCCAGATGTTAACAGATGAATTCAGAGCCAAACATCCAGATGTTAACGGATGAATTCAGAGCCAAACATCCAGATGTTAACCGATGAATTCAGAGCCAAACATCCAGATGTTAACCCATGAATTCAGAGCCAAACATCCAGATGTTAACGGATGAATTCAGAGCCAAACATCCAGATGTTAACCGATGAATTCAGAGCCAAACATCCAGATGTTAACAGATGAATTCAGAGCCAAACATCAAGATGTTAACCGATGAATTCAGAGCCAAACATCAAGATGTTAACCGATGAATTCAGAGCCAAACATCCAGATGTTAACGGATGAATGCAGAGCCAAACATCCAGATGTTAGCGGATGAATTCAGAGCCAAACATCCAGATGTTAACGGATGAATTAAGAGCCAAACATCCAGATGTTAACGGATGAATTCAGAGCCAAACATCCAGATGTTAACAGATGAATTCAGAGCCAAACATCCAGATGTTAACCGATGAATTCAGAGCCAAACATCCAGATGTTAACGGATGAATTCAGAGCCAAACATCCAGATGTTAACCGATGAATTCAGAGCCAAACATCCAGATGTTAACAGATGAATTCAGAGCCAAACATCCAGATGTTAACGGATGAATTCAGAGCCAAACATCCAGATGTTAACCGATGAATTCAGAGCCAAACATCCAGATGTTAACGGATGAATTCAGAGCCAAACATCCAGATGTTAACCGATGAATTCAGAGCCAAACATCCAGATCTTAACGGATGAATTCAGAGCCAAACATCCAGATGTTAACGGATGAATTCAGAGCCAAACATCAAGATGTTAACCGATGAATTCAGAGCCAAACATCCAGATGTTAACAGATGAATTCAGAGCCAAACATCCAGATGTTAACGGATGAATTCAGAGCCAAACATCCAGATGTTAACCGATGAATTCAGAGCCAAACATCCAGATGTTAACGGATGAATTCAGAGCCAAACATCCAGATGTTAACCGATGAATTCAGAGCCAAACATCCAGATGTTAGCGGCTGAATTCAGAGCCAAACATCCACATGTTAACCCATGAATTCAGAGCCAAACATCCAGATGTTAACCGATGAATTCAGAGCCAAACATCCAGATGTTAACGGATGAATTCAGAGCCAAACATCCAGATGTTAACCGATGAATTCAGAGCCAAACATCCAGATGTTAACGGATGAATTCAGAGCCAAACATCCAGATGTTAACCGATGAATTCAGAGCCAAACATCCAGATGTTAGCGGATGAATTCAGAGCCAAACATCCAGATGTTAACCCATGAATTCAGAGCCAAACATCCAGATGTTAACCGATGAATTCAGAGCCAAACATCCAGATGTTAACAGATGAATTCAGAGCCAAACATCCAGATGTTAACAGATGAATTCAGAGCCAAACATCCAGATGTTAACAGATGAATTCAGAGCCAAACATCCAGATGTTAACAGATGAATTCAGAGCCAAACATCCAGATGTTAACGGATGAATTCAGAGCCAAACATCCAGATGTTAACGGATGAATTCAGAGCCAAACATCCAGATGTTAGCGGATGAATTCAGAGCAAAACATCCAGATGTTAACCGATGAATTCAGAGCCAAACATCCAGATGTTAACCGATGAATTCAGAGCCAAACATCCAGATGTTAACAGATGAATTCAGAGCCAAACATCCAGATGTTAACGGATGAATTCAGAGCCAAACATCCAGATGTTAACGGATGAATTCAGAGCCAAACATCCAGATGTTAGCGGATGAATTCAGAGCCAAACATCCAGATGTTAACCGATGAATTCAGAGCCAAACATCCAGATGTTAACGGATGAATTCAGAGCCAAACATCCAGATGTTAACGGATGAATTCAGAGCCAAACATCCAGATGTTAACGGATGAATTCAGAGCCAAACATCCAGATGTTAACCGATGAATTCAGAGCCAAACATCCAGATGTTAACAGATGAATTCAGAGCCAAACATCCAGATGTTAACGGATGAATTCAGAGCCCAACATCCAGATGTTAACCGATGAATTCAGAGCCAAACATCCAGATGTTAACGGATGAATTCAGAGCCAAACATCCAGATGTTAACGGATGAATTCAGAGCCAAACATCCAGATGTTAACAGATGAATTCAGAGCCAAACATCCAGATGTTAGCGGATGAATTCAGAGCCAAACATCAAGATGTTAACGGATGAATTCAGAGCCAAACATCCAGATGTTAACGGATGAATTCAGAGCCAAACATCAAGATGTTAACCGATGAATTCAGAGCCAAACATCCAGATGTTAACAGATGAATTCAGAGCCAAACATCCAGATGTTAACGGATGAATTCAGAGCCAAACATCCAGATGTTAACCGATGAATTCAGAGCCAAACATCCAGATGTTAACGGATGAATTCAGAGCCAAACATCCAGATGTTAGCGGCTGAATTCAGAGCCAAACATCCACATGTTAACCCATGAATTCAGAGCCAAACATCCAGATGTTAACCGATGAATTCAGAGCCAAACATCCAGATGTTAACAGATGAATTCAGAGCCAAACATCCAGATGTTAACGGATGAATTCAGAGCCAAACATCCAGATGTTAACCGATGAATTCAGAGCCAAACATCCAGATGTTAACGGATGAATTCAGAGCCAAACATCCAGATGTTAGCGGCTGAATTCAGAGCCAAACATCCACATGTTAACCCATGAATTCAGAGCCAAACATCCAGATGTTAAACCGATGAATTCAGAGCCAAACATCCAGATGTTAACGGATGAATTCAGAGCCAAACATCCAGATGTTAACCGATGAATTCAGAGCCAAACATCCAGATGTTAACGGATGAATTCAGAGCCAAACATCCAGATGTTAACCGATGAATTCAGAGCCAAACATCCAGATGTTAGCGGATGAATTCAGAGCCAAACATCCAGATGTTAACCGATGAATTCAGAGCCAAACATCCAGATGTTAACCGATGAATTCAGAGCCAAACATCCAGATGTTAACCGATGAATTCAGAGCCAAACATCCAGATGTTAGCGGATGAATTCAGAGCCAAACATCCAGATGTTAACCGATGAATTCAGAGCCAAACATCCAGATGTTAACGGATGAATTCAGAGCCAAACATCCAGATGTTAACGGATGAATTCAGAGCCAAACATCCAGATGTTAACGGATGAATTCAGAGCCAAACATCCAGATGTTAACGGATGAATTCAGAGCCAAACATCCAGATGTTCACCCATGAATTCAGAGCCAAACATCCAGATGTTAACGGATGAATTCAGAGCCAAACATCCAGATG
Organism: Cyprinodon tularosa; assembly: GCF_016077235.1. NCBI lineage: Eukaryota > Metazoa > Chordata > Actinopteri > Cyprinodontiformes > Cyprinodontidae > Cyprinodon > Cyprinodon tularosa. Next base: position 285,615 of record NW_024037990.1, on the reverse strand, counting down.
TTAACGGATGAATTCAGAGCCAAACATCCAGATGTTCACAACTTGATTCAGGAGACAAACATCCAGATGTTAACGGATGAAATTCAGCGCCAAACATCAGATGTTACCCCTGATTTCAGAGCCCAAACATCCAGATGTTAACGGATGTATTCAGAGCCAACATCCAGATGTTAACGATGAAATCAGATCCAAAAATCCAGATGTTAACGGATGAATTCAGAGCCAAACATCCAGAGGTTATCAGGGACCGGATATTCAGAGCCAAACATCCAGATGTTAACGGGGATGAATTCAGAGCCAAACATCCAGCATGTTAACAGGCCCGATGACATCAGGACAACATCATGTTGTTATCCGGATGAATTCAGAGCCAACCATCACAGATGTTAACGGTGAATTCAGAGCCAAACATCAGATGGGTAGCAGATGAATTCAGAGCAAAACATTCCAGATGTTAACGGAAGAAATTCAGCAGCCATAAATCCAGATGTTAACCCGATGAATCAGAGGGCCAAAACATACAGATGTTAACAGTGAATTAAGAGCCCATACATCCAGATGTTAACGGATGATAAGAGCCAAACATCAGATGTTAACGGATGAATTAAGAGCCAAACATCCATATGTTAGCGGCAATGAATCAGAGCCCATAACTTCACAGTGTTAACCGATGTATTAAACGAGCCAAAACATCCAGATGTTAACGGAGAATTCATAGCCAAAACATCCAGTGTTCAACGGATGAATTCAGAGCCAAACCATCCAGATGTTAGCGGATGGAATTTTCAGAGCCCAAACATCAGACTGTTCACCATGAATTCAGAGCCAAACATCCAGATGTTAACGGAATTGAATTCAGAGCCAAAAATCCAGATGTGTAACCACTGATTTCAGAGCCAAACATCCAGATGTTCCTCAACATGAATTAAGAGCCAAAACATGCCGATGTCTTAACGGATGAATTCTGAGCCAAAAATCCCAGATGTTAACCCATGATTCAGATGCAAACATACAGATGTTAACGGATGAATTCAGAGCCAAAAATCCAGGATGTTAACCGATGAATTCGATCCAAACATCCTGATGGTAAGGGATGAATTCGAGCAAAATACAGATGATTAACGGAATGATTCAGAGCACATACATACAAGATGTTTGAGGTATGAATTCAGAGCCAAACATTCCAGATGTTCACCCTGAATTCAGAGCAACATCCAGATGCTTAAGGATGTATTCAGAGCCAAACATCCAGATGTTAACGGATGATTCAGAGCCAAACATCCAGAGTGTCACCCATGAATTCCGAGCCAAACATCCAGATGTTAACGGATGAATCAGATCCAACATCCAGATGTTAAGGATGAATTCAGAGCAAACATCCAGGATGTTAACGTGATGAATTCAGAGCCAAACATCAAGATGTTAACGGATGAATTCAGAGCAAACATACCAGATGGTTAACTGGAACTGAAATTCAGAGCCAAACATCCAGATGTTAAGGATGAATTCCGCGGGCGCGCGCACAAACATCAAGATGTTAACTCGGATGAATTTCAAGCATCCAAACAATCCAGATGTTAAACGGGATGAATTCAGAGCCAATAACATCAAGACTCGCGTAACGGATGATTTAGATGTGTGTGTATATTGACAGACAGACACCCCCAAACCATCAACTTTTTCTATATTCCTAGCTTGATCACCAGGCAGTTCACTGCTTTCCTAACTAGCGACACCCTCTCACATAGAGGGGCAACACTGGCGTTTCCCACCAAGGTTCACAGCAGGTTTGGGAATAAACGAGCTCGTCTTGTGTGTCCACGTTCTCAGCTTTAGGGATTATCTCTTGTGTGATATTATATATATATGTTCCGATCCCCACCCCCCCTACCTTCTCTAGCAGCCCTGGATCACCAACAGCCTTATGCAGCAGACAGGGCCAAACGCCTTCCCATCGTACACCTCACAGCTTTATCCTAACTAAACAGAAGATAACTCATAAAACAGTTTTTAATCCTCAGATTTTTATTATGAAATGATGTAGAAAGTGTTCAGGAAGTACAGACGCCTCTCAGACATTAAAACTCAGCAAATAGACCACGCTTGGTCGTCGTCTGTTAGCGGAGCGATCAACAGATAGTTTTTGCCTCCTCCGCTCACTCTCCGTATTGCGACCGAGCATACTCACTCTCTGACTAGCTAGGTTAGATGTGTCCCTATCCAGTGCCTCCCCACGTTCAGTCTCCTTCAATGCCGCCCCTCTCTCCCATCAGTTTAGCGCTCCCCGACACCCCCTCGCTACATCAGACTCTTGAATCACCCACGCCTCTGTACGATACCCCCCCTCCGCTCTCTATCCAACTGCACACCTACCCCCTAGGGACTCAACTGCGACTTCCCACGCGCCCCACCCTTCCCCCCATCCTGCACCCACCCCCCCCCCCATGGTCCATACCGACAACCCCCTCCTCCTGCACTCTCCCTCTCTGATGCCCCAGGAAATCCAACTCACTATTTTGATTGATTCCATCATCTTCTGCATTGCGAGCATCGGACCGCGGTACCAGAGGTCGGACTTCCTAAGGAAGCGTAGAGGGTTCTCCTTCAGAACGTCCAAAATATTCAGACAGCATCTGTCGTAGGAGTTTGGCCACAACCAGAACATTCAGACTGTTTCCCAAAACCCGGTACTGCTGGATGATGGAGACGCCGTCTGGAAAAGCTGCAGAGACATTAAGAAAGAGAGATCTTTAAAAACAAGAAGTGGATCATATCATAACTTTAGCATTTATTTAGCTCCATGTTCATCCAGCTAAAGTTCAGCATAAAGTATCGATTCATCAGAAATCATCCCAGAGAAAGATACTAAAATAACTCGATTCAGTCGGATTCATTCCCACTGATCTGACCTAGAAACTGTTTATTATTCAGATGGGTTCAAATCTTTATTTTTCTATTAATGCCTCAGAAGGTCTGAACCAGGATCAGGCTGAGAGGGAACGGCCTTCTGCTGCGATAGACGGGGATTTAATGCCTCAGAAGGTCTGAACCAGGATCAGGCTGAGAGGGAACGGCCTTCTGCTGCGATAGACGGGGATTTAATGCCTCAGAAGGTCTGAACCAGGATCAGGCTGAGAGGGAACGGCCTTCTGCTGCGATAGACGGGGATTTAATGCCTCAGAAGGTCTGAACCAGGATCAGGCTGAGAGGGAACGGCCTTCTGCTGCGATAGACGGGGATTTAATGCCTCAGAAGGTCTGAACCAGGATCAGGCTGAGAGGGAACGGCCTTCTGCTGCGATAGACGGGGATTTAATGCCTCAGAAGGTCTGAACCAGGATCAGGCTGAGAGGGAACGGCCTTCTGCTGCGATAGACGGGGATTTAATGCCTCAGAAGGTCTGAACCAGGATCAGGCTGAGAGGGAACGGCCTTCTGCTGCGATAGACGGGGATTTAATGCCTCAGAAGGTCTGAACCAGGATCAGGCTGAGAGGGAACGGCCTTCTGCTGCGATAGACGGGGATTTAATGCCTCAGAAGGTCTGAACCAGGATCAGGCTGAGAGGGAACGGCCTTCTGCTGCGATAGACGGGGATTTAATGCCTCAGAAGGTCTGAACCAGGATCAGGCTGAGAGGGAACGGCCTTCTGCTGCGATAGACGGGGATTTAATGCCTCAGAAGGTCTGAACCAGGATCAGGCTGAGAGGGAACGGCCTTCTGCTGCGATAGACGGGGATTTAATGCCTCAGAAGGTCTGAACCAGGATCAGGCTGAGAGGGAACGGCCTTCTGCTGCGATAGACGGGGATTTAATGCCTCAGAAGGTCTGAACCAGGATCAGGCTGAGAGGGAACGGCCTTCTGCTGCGATAGACGGGGATTTAATGCCTCAGAAGGTCTGAACCAGGATCAGGCTGAGAGGGAACGGCCTTCTGCTGCGATAGACGGGGATTTAATGCCTCAGAAGGTCTGAACCAGGATCAGGCTGAGAGGGAACGGCCTTCTGCTGCGACAGACGGGGATTTAATGCCTCAGAAGGTCTGAACCAGGATCAGGCTGAGAGGGAACGGCCTTCTGCTGCGACAGACGGGGATTTAATGCCTCAGAAGGTCTGAACCAGGATCAGGCTGAGAGGGAACGGCCTTCTGCTGCGACAGACGGGGATTTAATGCCTCAGAAGGTCTGAACCAGGATCAGGCTGAGAGGGAACGGCCTTCTGCTGCGATAGACGGGGATTTAATGCCTCAGAAGGTCTGAACCAGGATCAGGCTGAGAGGGAACGGCCTTCTGCTGCGATAGACGGGGATTTAATGCCTCAAAAAATTCTGAAAAAGGGTTCAGGTTTAGGAGGGGAACGGCCTTTTCCCCCGGCGATAGACGGGGTTTTAAATGCTCAAAAGGTTAAACTAAACCGGGGTCAGGCTCGAAAAAGGGTAAAAACCTTTTGCTGCGATAGCCCGGGGGATTTAATGCCCCCCCCAGAAGGCCCCCTGAACCGGATCAGGTTTGGTTGGGGGGAACGGCCTTTGTTTGGGGCCCGAGGGGGAAATTTTAATGCCTCAGAAGGTTGAACCGGGGTTCCAGGCCCGAGGGGAAGGGCCCCCTTTGCTCCCGATAAAACGGGGTTTTAATGCCTCAAAAAGGCCCCTTTAAAAAACCCGGGGTCAGGTCAAAAAAGGGAAGGGCCCTTTCCCTCCCTGCGATGGCGGGGGGATTTTAAATGCCCCCCAGAAGGCCCTAAACCCAAAGGATCGGGCCCTTGAAAGGGGGGAAAGGCCTTTTGTTTGGGGAAGAGGGGGAAATTTAAATTGCCCCTCAAAAGGTATTTAAACCAGGGGCACCCCAGGCTGGGGGGGAGGGGGAAACGGCCTTTTCTGTCCCAAGCCCGGGGTTTTTAAATGCCTTTAAAGAAGGGTTTCCTAAACCCAGGGGAAATTTTTTTTGTCGGGAAAAAGTAGGGGAAAGGTCGGGGCTCCATAAGGAGCAGAGGTGGCCCTTTTTCAGTGTTGCCATCCAGGTGTGGGTTTTGGATTTTTTGGGAATTAACCTTAAACCCGTCTCTATGTTTGGCGTTTTTGTGGGGGATTTGGGGATTTATTAGTGAGGGGGGAAGAGGGGGTGCCTCCTTACTTTTAGAAAAAAGGTTTGAAATAGATCCCCGCCCTTCTGGGGTGTTTAAGACTCCCTAACGGCTGGAAAACAGTTGTTTTTTACGTGACTAGTAAAAATTTGTTTTTCTTTTTTAAACCTAAAAGGGGTTTTCCCTCGGGGAATGTTTTGTATGAAATAATTTTTAAATAAAGGGTGGGAGGGCCCCCCTGCCAAAAGGCCTCACCCTTTGTTTAACTTCAAGTGTTGATCTTTTCTGCAGAATAAAAAAAAAACTATTCTTCCCGGGCCAAAATTAGGAGCTCTTTTTCTTCACCTCTGCGGGCAGCTCTTTCTCCCTTTTTTCCTGTTTTTCTGTCTTTCAAAATAAAGTCCACTCATCGTCTTCCATCATAGTTTAATGCATTCCTGACTCATTATTCATTTTCCACCATAAACTGAATGAAACTTCACTGTTTTGACTGCAGTTAACATCTGTGTGTGTGTCAGGGTTAATTTACATTTTATCTACTCCTATTATAAAGGACACTTTCAAATGCATTAAGCTTAAACTTCAAACATCAATAGACTATGAACGGACTCTTAAACCCTTCTTCCCCTTTTATTTCTTTATTCCACTTATTTTCAGTAGTGTTCAGTGTTTGGCTTAGATATTAGATATAATACTGTGTGATTGTAGCTAATAACGATGCATTTTAACTCGTGTTCATTATACACAGTGAACGATTTATCACTCAGGTTGGATTCACTCTTCTTTCAGTAGCATCTGAATGAACTGAGACACATTTATTTGGTTGGTGATTAATAACGCTGCTAAGAGCCAAAGCCTAAATTACTAAACTGGGGAAAGACAACTGGATTTTAACAGCCGATTGAGGAGTCCAACCTTTTAGGAAAGAGGCTAAAACGCTGGTCAGTAAGCAAGTTACAGTTATAATTATTCAACTGATCATAAATAACTATCTTGATGTGAATGACCTATTAATAGATTATTTATTATACTCATAATCTCCTGGTAAACCTGGACAACAGCGTATAAATAGATCCATTAAAAATGACTTTAGGTCTTGATTATAAAGACAGTTTAGTCTCCATCAGTAGAGCTTCCTCGCTGTAGATCTAGTCAAGTAGAAGCTGCAGGCTATCAGCTGCTCCAGAGCAATGACTTTTTGCAGATGTCATAAAACAACAGAAAGATTCTGAAGCAACTTTATCTGCTTTCCTATCAAGCTTTTTAGAAAGCAAATGTTTTATTTTCAGGCTTGAAGGTTTTCCTCCAGTTAGTGGCTGCATGTCTGCCTGGTGTGAAGGGATTGCTGCAGAATCAGTCTACAGCAATGGTGGGTTCACTATCAGTATTTAACTAGCATTAGAAAACCAAGCAGATGTTGTGATTCTGGAGTCTGTTGAACAGCTGATGGCGTCATTGATCTCACATTTATATCAATCCCATCAAAATCTAATATCTGATTCTATCGGCCGCCATCTGAAACCTCATTGGTAGGACTGGGAGATATGACCTCACATCCACATCAGGGTCAACTGGGCCATTTGACCTCCATGAACATTAATCTCCTCTATCAGGAATGCAGCTAATCTATTTAGAATTGATCTATTGAATTAATTAAATTACTAATTGCTTTCAGTTAAATATTAAAGTCTTGAAGCCGTTCAGGTTTAAACATTCTTCAGCGTCTCATTGAACAGGAGGAAACGTTAATGGAGCCTTTATCTGACCTTTGACCTCCACAGATTGGCTGTGCTGCAGGAGGCAGACGTACAGTTTGCAGAATAACATTTCATCAACATCTATGCTCTGGCTCGGCTCCACAGGATGAACTGATGTCATTTCCTTTACAGCCGTGTTAGCGGCTTCATGGGGCTCCTCTCAGACCGGCAGGAGCCAGTCTGCTCTAGAAACACAGCTCTAGGTGGGAAAGGTCAGGGTTGACTTACAGAAGCTCTGAGGGAAGCCCATGAGGTTGGCCACCTCTCTGGGAGTAAAGTAACGCAGTTTTAACTCCATCAGCTTCTGCAGCTTTTCCTCCTCAGACAGCTGGTCCACATTGGAGAAAACATCACTGACCTGCAGAGCAAAGGAGGAAAACATCTTTCACTGGCACATCTGGACAGTTTAGATCTTCTTCACTAGAAGCTGAAGCCATCGCTGGTCTGTTCACCAATATTCACTTTAAACCTACTGAAGGAATCAGGATTTATGCCATTTATTGAACCTCAGCTGACTGAACATTCATCCTTTAAACACAGGTGAACATCTGTATGTAACAGCTGGAGGAGCCGTTATCTGGAAATAAACAGAAGCAAACCTCCTTCTCCAAGTCGCACTGCAGCACTGATCCAGTTCCTTCCACATAACGTCCGTAACTGAGAAAAAACACAGTCAGTCAGTTTGACCAAAAGTACTACTACTAGTACTACCTAGTACTACACAGTATTTCAGCTTCATGTCAGAGTGTTTGAGTGTAGATATAATAACTAAGAGTTCAGGAAGACTGGAACCGATCAAAGAAACAACCAGCTGGAGGTAAAACCATATGTTCTTCATCTCAGTCTGATGAACACGTTAATTTAAATTAAATGAATCCATTAGTTCAACGAAATGAATCCATTAATTCAATGAAATGAATCCATTAGTTCAACGAAATGAATCCATTAGTTCAACGAAATGAATCCATTAATTCAATGAAATGAATCCATTAGTTCAACGAAATGAATCCATTAGTTCAATTAAATGAATCCATTAGTTAAACGAAATGAATCCATTAATTCAATGAAATGAATCAATTAGTTCAATGAAATGAATCCATTAGTTCAATGAAATGAATCCATTAGTTCAATGAAATGAATCCATTAGTTCAATGAAATGAATTCATTAGTTCAACGAAATGAATTCATTAGTTCAATGAAATGAATCCATTAGTTCAACGAAATGAATCCATTAGTTCAATGAAATGAATCCATTAGTTCAATGAAATGAATCCATTAGTTCAACGAAATGAATCCATTAGTTCAACGAAATGAATCCATTAGTTCAATGAAATGAATCCATTAGTTCAACGAAATGAATCCATTAATTCAACGAAATGAATCCATTAGTTCAACGAAATGAATCCATTAGTTCAACGAAATGAATCCATTAATTCAACGAAATGAATCCATTAGTTCAACGAAATGAATCCATTAGTTCAACGAAATGAATCCATTAGTTCAATGAAATGAATCCATTAGTTCAATTAAATGAATCCATTAGTTAAACGAAATGAATCCATTAGTTCAATGAAATGAATCCATTAGTTCAATGAAATGAATCCATTAGTTCAACGAAATGAATCCATTAGTTCAACGAAATGAATCCCTTAGTTCAAGGAAATGAATCCATTAGTTCAAGGAAATGAATCCATTAGTTCAACGAAATGAATCCATTAATTCAATGAAATGAATCCATTAGTTCAACGAAATGAATCCATTAATTCAATGAAATGAATCCATTAGTTCAATGAAATGAATCCATTAGTTCAACGAAATGAATCCATTAGTTCAATGAAATGAATCCATTAGTTCAATGAAATGAATCCATTAGTTCAACGAAATGAATCCATTAATTCAATGAAATGAATCCATTAGTTCAACGAAATGAATCCATTACTTCAATGAAACGAATCCATTAGTTCAATGAAATGAATCCATTAGTTCAACGAAATCAATCCATTAATTCAATGAAATGAATCCATTAGTTCAACGAAATGAATCCATTAGTTCAACGAAATGAATCCATTAGTTCAACGAAATGAATCCATTAGTTCAACGAAATGAATCCATTAGTTCAATGAAATGAATCCATTAGTTCAATTAAATGAATCCATTAGTTAAACGAAATGAATCCATTAGTTCAATGAAATGAATCCATTAGTTCAATGAAATGAATCCATTAGTTCAACGAAATGAATCCATTAATTCAATGAAATGAATCCATTAGTTCAACGAAATGAATCCATTAGTTCAACGAAATGAATCCATTAGTTCAATGAAATGAATCCATTAGTTCAATTAAATGAATCCATTAGTTAAACGAAATGAATCCATTAGTTCAATGAAATGAATCCATTAGTTCAATGAAATGAATTCATTAGTTCAACGAAATGAATCCATTAGTTCAATGAAATGAATCCATTAGTTCAATGAAATGAATCCATTAGTTCAATGAAATGAATCCATTAGTTCAATGAAATGAATCCATTAGTTCAATGAAATGAATCCATTAGTTCAATGAAATGAATTCATTAGTTCAATGAAATGAATCCATTAGTTCAACGAAATGAATCCATTAGTTCAATGAAATGAATCCATTAGTTCAACGAAATGAATCCATTAGTTCAACGAAATGAATCCATTAGTTCAATGAAATGAATCCATTAGTTCAACGAAATGAATCCATTAGTTCAATGAAATGAATCCATTAGTTCAATGAAATGAATCCATTAGTTCAACGAAATGAATCCATTAGTTCAACGAAATGAATCCATTAGTTCAACGAAATGAATCCATTAGTTCAACGAAATGAATCCATTAGTTCAATGAAATGAATTAGTTCAACGAAATGAATCCATTAATTCCATTAATTCGATGAAATGAATCCATTAATTCCATTAATTCGATGAAATGAATCCATTAATTCAACGAAATGAATTAATTAGTTCAACGAAATGAATCCATTAGTTCAACGAAATGAATTCATTAGTTCAACGAAATGAATTCATTAGTTCAACGAAATGAATCCATTAGTTCAATGAAATGAATTCATTAGTTCAACGAAATTAATCCATTAGTTCAACGAAATGAATTCATTAGTTCAACGAAATGAATTCATTAGTTCAACGAAATGAATCCATTAATTCAACGAAATGAATCCATTAGTTCAATGAAATGAATCCATTAGTTCAATGAAATGAATCCATCAGTTCAATGAAATGAATCCATTAGTTCAACGAAATGAATCCATTAGTTCAACGAAATGAATCCATTAGTTCAACGAAATGAATCCATTAATTCAACGAAATGAATTCATTAGTTCAACGAAATGAATCCATTAGTTCAACGAAATGAATCCATTAGTTCAACGAAATGAATCCATTAATTCAACGAAATGAATTCATTAGTTCAACGAAATGAATCAATTAATTCAATGAAATGAATTCATTAGTTCAACGAAATGAATCCATTAGTTCAATGAAATGAATCCATTAGTTCAACGAAATGAATCCATTAGTTCAACGAAATGAATCCATTAGTTCAATGAAATGAATTAGTTCAACGAAATGAATCCATTAATTCCATTAATTCGATGAAATGAATCCATTAATTCCATTAATTCGATGAAATGAATCCATTAATTCAACAAAATTAATCCATTAGTTCAATGAAATGAATCCATTAGTTCAACAAAATGAATCCATTAATTCAACGAAATGAATCCATTAGTTCAATGAAATGAATCCATTAGTTCAATGAAATGAATCCATTAGTTCAATGAAATGAATCCATTAGTTCAACGAAATGAATCCATTAATTCAATGAAATGAATCCATTAGTTCAATGAAATGAATCCATTAGTTCAATGAAATGAATTCATTAGTTCAATGAAATGAATCCATTAATTCAATGAAATGAATCCATTAATTCAACAAAATTAATCCATTAGTTCAATGAAATGAATCCATTAGTTCAACAAAATGAATCCATTAATTCAACGAAATGAATCCATTAGTTCAACGAAATGAATCCATTAGTTCAATGAAATGAATCCATTAGTTCAATGAAATGAATCCATTAGTTCAACGAAATGAATCCATTAGTTCAACGAAATGAATCCATTAGTTCAACGAAATGAATCCATTAGTTCAATGAAATGAATCCATTAGTTCAATGAAATGAATCCATTAGTTCAACGAAATGAATCCATTAGTTCAACAAAATGAATCCATTAATTCAATGAAATGAATCCATTAGTTCAATGAAATGAATCCATTAGTTCAACAAAATGAATCCATTAATTCAACGAAATGAATCCATTAGTTCAATGAAATGAATCCATTAGTTCAATGAAATGAATCCATTAGTTCAATGAAATGAATCCATTAGTTCAATGAAATGAATCCATTAGTTCAACGAAATGAATCCATTAATTCAATGAAATGAATCCATTAGTTCAACGAAATGAATCCATTAGTTCAATGAAATGAATCCATTAGTTCAATGAAATGAATCCATTAGTTCAACGAAATGAATCCATTAGTTCAACGAAATGAATCCATTAGTTCAACGAAATGAATCCATTAGTTCAACGAAATGAATCCATTAGTTCAATGAAATGAATCCATTAGTTCAATGAAATGAATCCATTAGTTCAACGAAATGAATCCATTAGTTCAACGAAATGAATCCATTAATTCAATGAAATGAATCCATTAGTTCAATGAAATGAATCCATTATTGAATTAAATGAATCCATTAAATGAATGGATGATTGTTAGGGACTGATGATGGTGTGAATGAACATGGCTCTGCTTGATCATCGTATCCTATTGATCCAATAACTGTTGTAGATGTGAGGGACGCCTCCATCAGACCCACCCTTTGGTGAAGCAGACGGACCTCCTGCTGTGAGGCTGAACAATGTCCAGGATGGAAGCGTAGCGCAGCAGCGTTTTAGCTCCCAGCAGGTATGGCTCCATGTCCTCCTTCACCTGTGGCTCTAAGAAGGCTTGTATCTGCTGAACGGACAGGTTCTCATTCTGACTGCACTTCCTCTGCACGTCTGCTGGCGTCTCCCGCTTATACAGGACGTCAGGAGGAAGTCCTTCCTCTGCTGGCGTCTCCCGCTTATACAGGACGTCAGGAGGAAGTCCTTCCTCTGCTGGCGTCTCCTGCTTATACAGGACGTCAGGAGGAAGTCCTTCCTCTGCTGGCGTCTCCTGCTTATACAGGACGTCAGGAGGAAGTCCTTCCTCTGCTGGCGTCTCCCGCTTATACAGGACATCAGGAGGAAGTCCTTCCCCTGCTGGCGTCTCCCGCTTATACAGGACGTCAGGAGGAAGTCCTTCCTCTGCTGGCGTCTCCCGCTTATACAGGACGTCAGGAGGAAGTCCTTCCCCTGCTGGCGTCTCCTGCTTATACAGGACGTCAGGAGGAGCTTCTTCCTCTGCTGGCGTCTCCCGCTTATACAGGACGTCAGGAGGAAGTCCTTCCCCTGCTGGCGTCTCCTGCTTATACAGGACGTCAGGAGGAGCTTCTTCCTCTGCTGGCGTCTCCCGCTTATACAGGACGTCAGGAGGAAGTCCTTCCTCTGCTGGGCGTCTCCCGTTTTATACAGGAAAGTCCAGGGGGGAAGTCCCCCCCCTTTGCTGGCGTTTCCCGTTATACAGGACATCGGGGAGGAAAGTCCCCCCCTGCTGGCTTTCTCCCGCTTATACAGGGCGGGGGGGGCAACCCCTTTTCCTTGCTGGGGTCCCCCCCTTATACAGGACGTCAGGAGGAAGGTCCTTCCCCGGCGGGCTTCCCCTGCTTTATAAGGACTCAGGGGGAAAGCTTTTTTCCCTTTTGCTGGGGGCCCTCCCGCAAATACAGGACTTAAAGGGAAGGAAAAGCCCTTTTCCCTTTGCGGGCGTCTCCTGCTTAAAAAGGACTTTCAGGGGGGCGTTTTCCCTCTTGCGGGGGTCTCCCGTTATACAGGAGTCAGGGGGAAAAGCCCTTCCCTCTCTCCCTGAGGGGGAGAGCGCTCTGGGGCCCAGGGGAGAAAAAAAAAGAAACCCCCTGAAAAAAGGGGAGATGCTGTCAAAAAGTTTGGTTGTAGAAGAACCCCCGGAACGGGTTGCAGCCTTTCCCAACCCAGAGACAGCATTTTTCCACTGCATTTTGGCGGGGAAAGAAAGCGGTACTAATGCCCCAGATCTCCCTTTTGGGGGAGGTGAGTCCTGTCCCATACCATGACCCTCCCTCCTACTAACGCCACAATGAGCAGCCTCACTGCATTCACTCGCTTCCTGCAGGTAGCCTCCCATCCTGCTGGGACCCTGGATCCCTCCTGAAAGTCACCTTTATTTCTCTGTTAGCAGAAGCTTAGAGAAGCTGGATGCTTGGGATTTGTGTGTTTTTAAAACAAAACCCTCAGGCCCGGGCCCATCCCGGGTAACCGGGGACCATTGATCTGGATCCCATAGATCTCTGTGATTTGGGAACAAAAACCCTCACCCAGGCTTTTCCCGGGAAAAAAAAAAACCTGGACCATTGATTGGATGTTAAAGATCTGCTTGATCTAGAAAAAAAAACTCAGCCAGGTTTGCCCCAGAAAAACCGGGCCCAATTGAATCTGGAGGGCATAGTTTGCAGTGATCAAAAAACAAAACCTAACCCAAGGCCGCCCCCAGAAACCTGGCCCATTGATCAAATTGCATAGATTGCGTGAATAGAACAAAACCTCAGCCCAGGCTGTCCCATTTTCCCTGGACCATTGTCGGGAAATTTGCTTAGATCTCCCCAGTGATTTGAACAGAACCTTCCCAGGTTTGCCCCAAAAAACCCCGGGCCCTTTTGATCGGGATGCATAAAATTGTTTGTAAATCTAGAAAAAAAAACCCCTTCAGCAAGGCCGTCCCAGCAAAAGGGAAACTTTAAATCTGGATGCAAAATCTCCCAGTGATCAAGAAAAAAACCCCTCACCCGGGGTTTTGCCCCAGTTTAAAACCGGGACCATTGATCGGGGTGCAAAAAACTGTGTGATCTAGAACAAAAACCTCAGCCAGGCCGTCCCATTTTAAAACCTGGCCCATTGTCGGGGGCATAGATCTGCTGTGATCTAAAAACACACCCCTCCAAAGGGCCGTCCCATAACCTGGACCATTGATCTGGATGCATAGATTGTTTTGATCTAAAAACAGAACCCCCGCCGGGGGGCCTGTCCATGCAAACCCTTTGGACCATTGATCTAGATGCAAGAACCCTGCTGTGATTTTAAAACAAAACCCTTTCAGCCGGCGTCCCAGTTTAACCCTTTGGCCCAATTGTTGGATGCATAGTCTGCAATTGATTAAAAACAGAACCTCGCCGGGCCCCGCCCCAGCAAACCGGGAAACCCTTTGATTGGATGCATAGACTGCTTTTGACCCTTGAACAAAACCTCACCCAGGCCTTTCCAAACAAAAACCTGGACCATTGTTCTGGTTTCCCATGATCTGATGTGATTAAAACAAAACCCTTTCACCGGGCCCTTGTCCCATGCTAAACCCCCCCTTTTTGATCTGGAGGGCTTTAGTTTCTGCTGTGATCTGGGAACAAAAAACCTCAGAAAAGGCCGCCCGCAAACCCAAACCATTACCTGGATGAAATAGATCTGCTGTGTTTCTGAACAAAAAACCCTCAGCCAGGCTGCCCCAAAGCAAAACCCTTGGACCATTGTTGGGATGCATTTTTTCTGCTGTAAATCTAAAAACATAACCTCGGGCCCGGTTTTCCCCAGAAAACCGGGACCCCTTGATCTGGATGAAATAGATCTGCTGAAAACAAAGAAAAAACCCCCTCACCCGGGCCCGTCCCAGCAAAATGGCCATTGCCCTTTTGGATGCATAGATTTTGTGTGATCTAGAACAAACCTCACCCAGGTTTCCCCAGCAAACCCTTTGGACCATTGACCTGGATGCATAGATCGGGCTGTTAACCCTAAAAACCGAACCAAGCCGGGGCCGTCCAGCTAACCTGGCCCAAATTGCCCCTGGATGCATAATCTGCTGTGATCTAGAAAGAACCTAGCCAAGGTTTTGTCCCAGTTTAACCCTGGACCATTGACCCTTGGATGCAAAGATTGTTTGGATCTAGAACAAAACCTCAGCCCAGGCCCGTCCCAGCTAACCTGGCCCTTTGATCAAAAATTTGCATAGATCGTTTTGTGATCTAAACAAAAACCCCCGAAAAGGCCCGCCCAAAGCAAACCCTGGACTTTGGCTGGATGCAAAAGACCCTGCTGTAAATCTAGAAAAAAAGAACCCTCGGGCCGGGCCTTTTTTTTCCCAGCTAAACCGGGAACTTTGATCTGGATCCCTTAAAATCTGCAGGGGATCTAGAACAGAACCTCACCCAGGCTGCCCCAGCTAACCGGGCCCCTTTGATCGGGGGTTGCATAGATTTTGCTGGGGATCAAAAACCCAGAACCTCAGCCAGGCTGTCCCAGGTAACCGGGCCATTGACCTGGATGCTTTGATTCGTGGATCTAGAACAAACCCAGCCAGGCCGTCCCACAAACCCTGGCCATTGTTTCAAAAGGGCTTAGATCTGCCGGGTGACTAAAACCAGAATCAGAAAAGGCCGCCCCAGCTAACCTGGCCTTTGAATCTGGATGCTTAATCCTGTTTTCCCAAAGAACAAAACCCAACCAGGCTGCCCCAGCAAACCCTTTGGCCCATTGATTGGATAAAAATTAGATCTGCGTGATCAAAGAACAGAACTCACAGGCGGGGCCCCAGGCAAAACCTGGACCATCTTATTGGATGCATAGATCTGCTGTGATCTAAAAACAGAACCCTCACCCGGGGCTGCCCCAGCAAACCCCTTGGCCTTTTGGATCTGGGATGCTTTAGATCTGTTTGGGGACTAAAACAGAACCCCCAGCCAGGGCTGTCCCAGCAAACCCTTTGGACCATTGATTAAATGCTTTAGATCGGGCCGTGATCGGAAAAAGAACCCCAGCAAGGCCGTCCCAGCTAACCTGGCCCATTGACCGGGATGCTTGAATTGGGGGGGGGGGGGGGGGGGGGAGGGGGGGATCTAAACCCCAAAACCTAAGCCGGGCACTCCCAGCTAACCGGCCTTTTTGATCAAAATTGCTGATCTGTTTGTGATCTAGAACAAACCTCGCCAGGCGCCCCAGCTAACCGGGCCCTTTGATCTAAATGCATAGATCTGCTGTGATTTTGAACAGAACCTCAGAAAAAGGTTTCCCCCAGCAAACCCTGGCCCTTTGCCCCTGGTGCATAGATCTCTGTGATCTAGAACAGAAACTAAGCCGGCCCGCCCCTGCAACCTGGCCCTTTTTGACCCGGGGATTGCATAGATCGTGTGATTCTAGAAAAAAATCAGCAAGGCCTCCCAGTAACCTGACCATTGATCTGGATGCATAGATCGTGTGTTTCAGAACAAAACCCTCAGCAAGGTTTGTCCATGCAAACCCTTGGACCCAATTGATCGGGATGGCCAAAATTTTTGCTGTGATCTAGAACAGAACCTAGCCGGGCCGGGCCCCTGCTAACCTGGCCCAAATTAAATCGGTTTGATAGATCTGCTGTGATCTGAACAAAACCTCAGAAAAGGCCGCCCCAGCTAACCTGGCCCTTAAATCTGGTGCATAGATCTGCGGGGGATCTTAAAACCGAAACCCAAACCCAAGCCTTCCCCCCCCCCCCCCCTTTGGGGTTTTTTCCCCCCAAAAAAACCCCTCCCCCCCCCCCCCCAAATTGATCTGGATCATAGTTTCTGTGTGATCTAGAACGAACCTCAGCCGGCCGCCCCCGAAAAATTTGGACATTGATCTGGATGCTTTAAAATCTGCAGGATCAAGAACAAACCCAGCCCAGGCTGTCCCAGCAAACCCGGGAACCTTGATCGGGATCATAATTTTTCTGTGATCAAAACCCCCAGAACCCAGAAAAAGGCCCGTCCCACCCTAACCGGGTACCTTTTAAATTGGTTGATAGATCTGCAGTGATCTAAAACAGAACCTCACCCCGGGGTTCCCCCGCAAACCCTTTGGACCTTTGGATTGGATGCATAGATCTCCCTGTGATCTAGAACGGGAACCCCCACCGGCCCGCCCCCGCAAACCCTGGCCCATTTATTGGGGCATAGATTGCTGGGGAACTAGAACAGCACCCCCGGCAAAGCCGTCCCGGGCAAACCTGGACCCATTGTTTGGATGCATAGATCGCTGTGATCTACCCCCGAACCTAAACCCCGGTTTGCCCAGTTTAACCTGGACCATTGATTCTAAAATGCATAGATTGCTGTGATTAAAACAGAACCTAAACCCGGGCCCGCCCCAGCAAACCCGGGAAACCAATTGATCGGGATGCTAGACTGCAGTGATCAAAAAACAGAACCTCAGCCAGGCCGCCCCAGCAAACCCTGGACCATTGATTTTGGATGCATAGATCTGGGGTGATCTAAAAACCAAAACCCTCACCCAGGCCGTCCAAGCTAACCGGACCTTTTGTTTGGGGATGCATGATCTAAAGGGTGATCTGGGAACGGGAACCTCACCAGCTGTCCGCCAAACCCTGGCCCATTGTTTAGTTCCCATAGATCTGCTGTGATCTAGAAAAAAACTCACCGGGGCCTTTCCAGTTTTAACCTGGACCATTGATCGGATGCATAGATTTGATGTGATCTAAAACCCAGAAACCTCAGCCAGGTTTGCCCTGCTAACCTGGACCTTTTTAATCTGGAGATTAGATCTGAAAGGATCTAGAACGGAACCATCGGGCCCGGCTTCCCAGCAAACCCTGGCCCATTGATCTGGATGCATAGATTTTCTGTAAATCTAGAAACTTTAAAACCTCTCAAGGCCGTCCCCGCAAACCTGGCCCTTTGATCTAGATGTGGGATCTGCTGTGATCTAGAAAAAAGAAACCTCGCGGCCGTCCCAGAAAAGGAAACCATTAAATTGGATGCATAGATCTGCGGGTGATCTAAAAGGGGGGAACCCTCAGCCGGGCCCTTCCCAGAAACCTGGAAAAATTGATCTGGATGCTTAGATTGCGTAAACCTAAACAAAACCCTGGGCCCGGGCCCTTTCCCAGCAACCTGGACCATTGATCTGGATGAAATAAAATCTGCTGTGATCTAAAAACAAAACCTCAGCCGGGCCCCCGTCCAAGCTAACCGGGCCCATTGCTCTGGATACATAGATCTGCTGTGACCCTTAAAACAAAACCTTCACCCAAGGGCCCGTCCCCAGCAAACCGGGGACCTTTGGGATCTAGATGCATAAAATTTTCTGGATCTAAAAACGGGAACCCCTCACCCCAGGCCGCCCCAATTCCCTTTGGGACCCATTGACCGGGATCCCTTTTGATCTGCAGTAAATCTAAAAACAAAACCCTCGGAAAGGCCGTCCCAGCAAACCCTTTGGACCATTGATCTGGATGCATAGATCTGTTTTGTGATTTTAGAAAAACCTCAGCCAGGCCGTCCAAGAAAACCCGGGCCCATTGTTGGATAAAATAGATCTGCTTAAATCAAAAACAGAACCTCACCCGGGCCCTGTCTTGCAACCCGGGACCTTTTGATTAGATGCATAGTTTCTGCTGTGATCTAAAACCCAAAAACCTCAGAAGGCCATCCCAGCTAACCTGGCCCAAATTGTTTTGGGAGCATAGATTCTGTGATCTAGAACAAAACCCAGCCAGGCTCAAAAAAAGTTAACCTGGACCATTGATCTGGATGCATAGATCTCCCGGTCTAGAAAAAAACCTCCCCCGGGGCTGTCCTTTCTAATGGCCTTTTGATCTGGATGCTTTTAAAGACCCTGCTGTGATTAGAAAAAAACCTAGCCACCCGTCCAAGCAAACCCTTTGGCCCTTTTAATTGGATGCATAGATCTGATGTGATCTAAAAACAAAAACCTCACCAGGCTGTCCTTTGCTAACCTGGACCATTTTTCTGGAGCAAGATCTGCGGGGATTTTAGACAGAACCTCACCCAGGCTTTTCCCAGTTTTCCTTTGGACCATTGATCTGGTTGCATAGTTTCGAGTGATCTAGAACAAACCTCAGCCGGTGTCCTGCTAACCGGGCCATTTCGGGATGTATAGATTGCTGGATCTAGAAAAAAAAACCTCACCCGGGGGTTTTCCCCATTTTAACCCGGGACCATTGATCTGGATGAAATAGATCTCTGTGATTAAAACAAAACCCCTTCAGCAAGGCCGTCAACCAAAAAAAGGTTTAACCCCCCATGGACCCATTTTGGGAAATTTTTTTTGGATTTTTTTGGCTCTTTTAGGGGCCTTGTTAGGTGGGGGGAATTCCGCTTAAAGGAAAAAAAAACCTGGGCCCGGGCCCGTCCGAACCCTTGGACCATTGATTGGATATGATCTGCGGGTAAATTTAAAAACACACCTCAGAAAAGGGCCGTCCCGCAAAACCTGGCCCCTTTGATCGGGATGCATGATCTGTTTTGTATTTTGAAACAAAAACCTCAGCCGGGGCTGCCATGAAAACCGGACCTTTAAATTGATGCATAGGATTGCGGGTGATCTGGGAACAGAACCTCAAAAAAGGCCCCGGTCCCAGCAAAACCCGGGCCTTTGGTTGGATCATAGATCTGTTTGTGTTCTGGGAAAAGAACCTCACCCCGGCCCGCCCCAGCAAAACCTGGACCATTGATCGGTTTTGCATAGATTGCAGTGATCTAAAAACAAAAACCCAGCCAGGCCTTCCCCAGTAACCTGGACCTTTATTGGATGCTTTGATTGTGTGATCTAGAAAAAACCCACCGGGCCGTCCAAGCAAACCTGGCCTTTGATCTGGATGCTTTAATGGATGTGTTTCTAGACAAAAACCCCCACCCAGGTTGTCCATGCTAACCGGGGCCCATTGATCTGGGAGCATTGATCTGCTGTAAATTTAAACCCAAACCCTCAGCCAGGCTGTCCTTTCCCTAACCGGGCCATTGACCCTAGGGGATAAAACGCTGTGATCTAGAACAGAACCCCTAGCAAGGCCGCCCAGCTAACCTGGCCCCCATTGATCTCGGATGCATAGATCTGTTTTAGGATTTAAAAAGAACCTCAGCCGGGCCCGGGCCCACAAACCCCTTGGCCCTTGATCTGGATGCAAAAATCTGCGGAAAATTTCTGGGAACAAAAACCTCAGCCGGGCCCCGTCCCCAAAGCAAACCCGGGAAACCTTTGATCTGGAGCATAAATTTCTGGATTTTGAAAAACTCAGCCCGGCCGTCCAAGTTTAACCCGGGAAACCATTGCCCTGGGGCAAGATTGAGGGTGTTCAAAACAAAAACCTCAGCCGGGCTGCCATGCTAACTGGCCCATTGATCTGATGATGGGTCTGCTGTGATCAGAAAGAACCTGGGTAGGCTGCCCCAAGTAACCTGGACCTTTAAAACTGGATGCAAAAGATCTGATGTATCAAAAAAAGGGAAACCTCACCGGCTTCCCAGCTAACCGGGGCCCATTGATCTGGATCCCATGGGATCTGCTGTGTTTCTAGAAAAAACCTCAGAAAGGGCCCGGCCCCAGTCCCCTGGCCCATTGATCTGGATGCATAGATTGTTTAAATCATAAACAAAACCCTCGGCCGGGGCCCATGGGGGCAAACCTGGCCCCATTTGATCGGGTTTGCATAGATCTGCTGGGGGTTTCTAGAACAAAATTTCAGCAAAGCCGTCCCCTAACCTGGCCCTTTGTTTCTGGGATAATAGATCTGTGTAAATCTAGAACAGAACCCTCAGCCAGGTGTCCATGCTAACCGGCCCTTTTGATCGAGCTTTGACTGCTGTGTTAGAACAGAACCTCGAAAGGGCCGTCCCAGCTAACCTGGCCCAAATTGATCGGATGCATAGATTGCTGTGATCTAGAAAAAGAACCTCACCGGGGCCGGGTCCCAGTTTAACCGCCCATTGATTGGTTTGCATAGATCTGCATGACCCTAGAACAAAACCTCAGCCACCCGGGCCCAAGAAAAGGGGGGACCATTGATTCGGAAATGCAAAGATTGCTTTTGATCTAGAACAAAACCTCACCCAGGCCCCGCCCAAACAAACCTTTGGACCCATTTCTGGATGCATGGGATTGTGTGATCTAGAACAAAACCTCACCAGGCCTGTCCAGGGCTAACCGGGACCTTTTATCTAGTTTGCTTAGATCTGTTTGTGATCTAGAACAGAATCGTGGGGCTGTCCAGAAATGGACCTTGACCCTGGTTTGCATAGATCTATGTGATCTGGGAACGAACCCTTAGCCAGGCTGCCCATGCTAACCTGGCCATTAATCTGGAGGGCCTAGTTGCAGGGGATCTAGAACAAAACCCCCACCAAGGCTGCCCCCAGCAAAACCGGGACCATTAAATTGGGAATGCAAGATCTGCTGGGGATCTAAAAACAGAACCCCCCCCCAGGCCGCCCCCAAGCTAACCTGGCCCTTTTGCTTTGGTAAAATAAAATTGCTGTTTTTCTAGAACAAAACCCTCACCCAGGCTGTCCATGCAAACCCGGACCATTAGATTTAGGGGATAGTTCTGTTTTAAATTAGAACAGAACCTCAGCAAACCCCCAAACCCAGCAAACCCCTGGACCATTGTTTGGGAAATGCTTAGATCTGCTGTGATTAAAACCCAAAACCTCAGCCAGGTCTAAAGCAAAACCCTGGCCCCTTAAATCTGGATGCATAAAATCTGCAGTGATCTAGAACAAAAAACCTCACCCAAAATGCCATGCAAAACCCTGGACCTTGACCCTGGATGCATAGTTCTGCTGTAAATCTGAACAAAAACCCCCAAGGGGGCCGTCCAATTTTAACCTGGCCCTTTTGATCTGGATGATGATCTGATGTGATCTAAACAGAAACCTCGCCAGGCTGTCCTTTTAAACCCTGGACTATTGATTCGGTTTGCTTTAGATCTGCAGTGATCTAAAACGGGAACCCTCCCCCAGGTTTTGGGGTTCCCAGCAAACCGGGGACCTTTTGATCTGGATGCAAAAGATCTGCTGTTGGATCTAAACAGAACCTACCCAGGTTTTGTCCTTTGAAACCCTGGCCCTTTTGACCGGTTTAAATAGATCTGCGGGTGATCTAGAACAAAACCCTTTCGCCAGGCGGGTCCCAGAAACCCTGGACCTTTTGATCGGATGCATAGATTGCTGTGTCTAAAAAACCAAAACCCTCCCCCAAGGTGCCCCATGCAAACCTGGCCTTTGGTTTGGGGTTTGCATAAAATCTGTGTGATTTTAGAACAAAACCCCTCCCGGGCCGTTCAGCAAACCCGGGCCCATTGATTTTAGATGCTTGATTGTGTGATCTAGAAAAAACCCTTTTGAAGGGGGGGTCCCAGTTAACCGGGGACCATTGATTGGATGCTTTAGTTGGGCTGCGTTCTAAAAAAAAACCTAAAGCCGGGCCACCCCGCTAACCGGGGCCCAATTTTTTTGGGAAATGCATAGTTTGGTGTTTTAAAAACAGACCTCCGGCCCGGGCCTTTTCCCGGCTCCCGGGACCTTGATTGGATGATAGATTGCTGTGTCTAGAAACAGAACCCCAAGCCAGGCCGCCCCAGTAATTGGACCATTGATCTGGATGCATAGATCTGCTGTGATCTAGAACAGAACCTCAGCCAGGCCGTCCCAGCTAACCTGGACCATTGATCTGGATGCATAGATCTGCTGTGATCTAGAACAGAACCTCAGCCAGGCTGTCCCAGCTAACCTGGACCATTGATCTGGATGCATAGATCTGCTGTGATCTAGAACAGAACCTCAGCCAGGCCGTCCCAGCTAACCTGGACCATTGATCTGGATGCATAGATCTGCTGTGATCTAGAACAGAACCTCAGCCAGGCCGTCCCAGCTAACCTGGACCATTGATCTGGATGCATAGATCTGCTGTGATCTAGAACAGAACCTCAGCCAGGCCGTCCCAGCTAACAGGCTGCTGCTGCTGACTCATTCTCCTTCTGCTCTGGATGGGGCTCTGGAGGAGCAGCGACCAGTCGCCATGGAAACCCTGCTGGGATCTGGATGCAGAGCGATCACAGCGTAGACCAACCTCTGTTTCTGTCTGGATGTCGGCGTTTTGTCCAGAAAGTTTAGCAACCAGGAAATAACGCAGACGGGAGTTTGGGATCCCCACCTGCAGAAAGACATGAAAAGCATGCAGTGATTACAGTGACCACAGGGGGGCAGTGATTACTGGAAACACATTTTAAACCTTTAGCTGTTAGTTAGAGGCTCCATCTGACTGCTTTAGATCAGTGAAGACACCTTATGATCAGGTCTGTCTCAATGGTAATGGTAGGCAAGAACTGCTTTCTAGCTCCCATTCATTCAACATAGGAGATTATGGGACGATTTCCCACAATCCTTTGCAGACAGGACGCACAGACACAGCAGAGCTCACAGAATTTAACATCAACCTGTGGCTCCTAATGATGTTCTAGATCAGAGGGATACTTTAGGAGGACTTTGGTTTCTGTAGTTCTCTTCCTGAAGGCTGTAGTCCTAATCTGACCATAATCTGTGCCCTAATCTCTCCATCCCATAATAATGTCTGTGAGGCTAAAGACCGTCTGGATTCACCTTTCCCCACCAATGATAGAGTTTTACTCTGGACCCATGCTAGGAACAGGAGGAGCATTTCTATTCAGTTTATTTCTATAGCTGCAATTCACACCATGTCATCTCAGGTCACTTTATAGAAACGACTCAACCAGATCACAGGCGGATCTATGTGGGAGAGAAACAGTTAATCAGACAAACTGATCCTTTAATGTCAGAGGATGAAAGAGAGAACTAGTCCCAGTAGAAGCTGAATCAAGATCTATGACTGGGAACATAAGGAACAATCAGATCTCTGATATCAGATGGAGCTTGGCCATTTAAGGCTTTATATGTGAGAAGGAGGATTTTAAATTCTATTTTGGATTTAACAGGAAGCCAATGAAGAGAAGCCAGGATAGGAGAGATATGATCTCTCTTTTTCATTTTCATCAGAACTCTGGCTGCAGCATTTTGGATCAGCTGAAGGCTTTTAACTACAGTTTGTGGACTTCCTGATAGTAAAGAATTACAATAGTCCAGCCTTGAAGTAACAAATGCATGGACTAGTTTCTCAGCATCACCCCTGGACAGGAGATTGCTGATTTTTGCAATATTCCTCAGATGAAAGAAGGAAATTCTAGAAACCTCTTTGATCTGGGATTTAAATGACAGGTCCTGATCAAAAACAACACCAAGATTTTTTACTTTATAATCTGAAATCAGTTTAATCCCATCCAAATGAAGTGACTGGCTAATCAGCTTCTTTTTCAGAGACTCTGGTCCAAAGACTATAACTTCTGTTTTGTCTGCATTCAGAAGCAGAAGGTTAAGAGTCATCCAGGTTTTTATGTCTTCAAGACATGCCTGTAATCTATGTAATGGGTTAGCTTCATCTGGATTATAGACAGATATAGCTGGGTATCATCAGCATAACAGTGGAAATTAATCCCATGCTGTCTAATAACTCTACCGATTGGGAGAATGTATAAAGTAAAGAGAATTGGTCCTAGCACTGATCCCTGTGGTACTCCACAGGTAACCTTTGAGCATGAGGGAGGTGCAGACTGATCACACAGCAGACCCATATGGAAATAAAGGGGGCGCTATTTCCTATACCAGCTGATGTTTGTCATGTTTTGTGTATGTGTATTTTTTTTTCATTGGTTTGAGTTATTTAATGTTTTTTAAAGATATATTTTATAATATTGTATTAAATGCACCACAGCTCCACATAAAAACCCAATAAAGGAATAATCAGAAAACGCGTACAGAGGAGAGAAAGCATCATTTCCAAATATGGTCTGCTGGCTCCGCCCCTTCCTGTTTGCTGCAGCCAGCTCTGTCTCCCAGTTTCAGCATTTAGGTTCTGAGTGGATTTAATGATCAACTAGGGATCTGATGTATAACCATGCTGTTAGTAGAGAAAGGAGGTCATGGAGGTTCTCACACTTGTTGGGGAGATCATGAACTCCTGGAAGGTGTATCCACATCCCAGCAGCGTCTGCAGCAATCTCTCCCTGAAGAGCACAGAGGATACAAATGAAGTGGACTGGATTTAGTTAGATCGCTGATGGAAACAAAGCTCAGACCAAGAGAACTGCAGCTAGACTTAGACCCAGACTTACAGCTGTGATTACAACTGGAGTTACCCCTGGACTTAAACCTGGGCTTACAACTGGAGTCCCACCTGGGCTTAAGACAGGAGTTACACCTGGACTTACACCTGGGCTTACAGCTGGAGTTACACCTAGGCTTACAGCTGGAGTTACACCTGGACTTAAAGCTGGAGTTACACTTGGACTTACAGCTGGGCTTACAACTGGAGTTACACCTGGACTAACACCTGTGCTTACAACTGGAGTTACACCTAGGCTTACAGCTGGAGTTACACCTGGGCTTACAACTGGAGTTACACCTGGACTAACACCTGTGCTTACAACTGGAGTTACACCTGGGCTTACAACTGGAGTTACAGCTGGACTTACAGCTGGAGTTACACTTGGACTTACAGCTGGGCTTACAACTGGAATTACAGCTGGATTTTACACCGGGGGCTTAGACGGGGTTAAAACTGGAGTTAACCTGGACTTAAAAACATGGGCTTAAAACCTGGAGTTACCCCTAGGTTTAAAAGCTGGACTTAAAAACCTTTGGGCTTACAGCGGGAAATCACACCTGGGCTTACAACGGGATTTAGGAAACCGGGAAACCATACAACGGGTTTAAACAACTGGGAGTTAGCCCGGGGAAATGTACACCGGGGACTTCACTGGATTTAAACAACTGGAAATTACAGCGGGAATTTAAACCCCTTTGGGGGAAAAAAGGGCTGGGCTTTTAAAACTGGAGTTACACCTAGATTTTCACCTGGCTTACAGCTGGAGTTACACCCTTAAGGTTACACGGGAAGTTTACACCGGGACTTACACCGGGGCTTCCCCACCCTGGAGTCACCCCTGGCTTACAAAAGGAGTTAGACCTGGACGTACATCTGGGTTTAAAACAACGGGAAATTTTAGACCGGGACGTACACCGGGAACTTACACGGGAGTTAAACACTTCGATTTATAGCTGGATCAAAAAGCTGGGTTTTTACAACGGGAGTTACACCCTAAAACTTCCCCGGGGGGAATTAAAACCTGGACTTACCCCCTGGGTTTACAACAGGATTTTCAAAAGGACTTACCCCCCTAGACTTCCCAAACGGATTTAAACACGGGAAAATTACAGCGGGACTTACACCTGGGTTTACAGCGGGAAATCACACCGGGGCCTTACAAAAAGGATTTAACCGGACGTTTTTATCGGGGGCTTCCCAATTTGGAGTTAGCCCTGGACTTTACACCTGGACTTACAGCGGGGTTTTTACAATTTAAAATTAAGCGGGATTTTACCCCTGGGGCCTTAAGCTGGGTTTTAAAACCCCTGGAGTTACACCTGGACTTACCCCCGGGGTTTTACAGCTGGATTTAAAAACCTGGGTTTCCCACCCTGGATTTAAACACCGGGACTTCCCACCGGGGCTTACAGCGGAGTCACCCCCTTTGGTTTTACAAAAAAGGAGTTAGACCTGGACGTCCCATCTGGGCTTACAACTGGAGTTAGACCGGGACTACACCTGGATTTTACAGCTGGAGTTACACTTCGACTTATAGCGGGAGTCACAGCTGGGCTTACAACGGGAAAGGTTACACCTGGGAACTTACAACGGGATTTTACACCGGGATTTAAACCCCTTTGGTTTTTAAAAACAGGGTTAAAAAGGATTTTCCCACCTAACTTAAAAACGGGATTTTACACCCGGAATTACAGCTGGAACTTACACCTGGGTTTTTTTACACTGGATTACACCGGGCTTACACCGGGGCCCTTAAGCTGGAATTAAAACCTGGACTAACCCCGGGGTTTTTACAACTGAAGTTACACCTGGACTTCCCACCGGGGTTTACAACGGGAGTTACCCTGGGTTTAAACAACTGGAGTTACGCGGGCCCTTACCCCCTTTTCCCTTATACCTGGATTTTACAGCTGGATTTAACAGCTGGAGTTACATTTGGGACTTCCCAGCGGGGCCCTTACAACGGGAAATTTACACCGGGCTTACCCCTGGGTTTAAAGAGCTGGATTTACTCCTGGGCGTACAGCGGGTAGTTACCCTGGACTTACAAAGCGGAGTTACACCTGGGCTTAAAAACCAGGAGTTACCCCGGGGGCCCTTACAACGGGAAATTAAAACCGGACTAACCCCCGTGCTTACAATGGATTTTACCCCTTTAAACTTTCCCACCTGGGCTTAAAACTGGAGTTACAGAAAGGAATTAAAGCTGGGCTTACAGCGGTTTGTTAAAACCGGGCTTTACAACTGGAGATACACCGGGGCTTACAGTTTGGGTTACACCTGGGTTTTCCCAGCTGGAGTTTAACCCCTGGACTACACCTGGGCTTACAGTTTGGGTAAACCCCCGGGGTTTACAACAAAGTTACACCTAAATTTTTAACACCATGGTTTTTTACAAAGGGAGTTACACCGGAAATGTAAACCGGGGGCTTCCCAACGGGAGTTACACCGGGGTTTTGAAAAAACTGGAGTTAAAAAGCTGGACTTAAAATTTAAGATACACCTGGACTTACCCCTTAATTTTACAACTGAATTCGCAAAATTTTACAGCTGGGTTTTACAGCTGGTTTTTACACCCGGGTTTAAAAGCGGGCCCACTTTTTTGGGGCTTACAACGGGATACACAGGGACTTAAAACCCTGACTTACACCTGGACTTACACCGGGCTTACCAGCTGGAGTTACACCTGGGTTTTACTGCGGGATTTACACCGGGGTTTTTAGAGCGGGGTTTAAAACAACGGGGATTTCCCACCGGGACTTACCCCCTTCTTACAGCTGGATTTCCCCCCTGGCTTACACGGATTTAAACACCGGGGTTTACAGCGGGAGTCCCCACCTGGGCTTAAAAAACAGGAGTTAAGACCGGGAACGTTAAAATCTGGCTTACAACGTTTTAGACCGGGACGACACCTGGATTTTACAGCGGGAGTTACAACGGGAATTTAACAGCTGGACTTAAAAACCCTTTTGGGCTTAGAGCTGGGCTTACAAACGGGATTACCCGGGACTTACACCTGGGTTTAACAGCTGGAGTTACCCCTGGGCCCCCAAGCTGGAGTTACCCCGGGGCTTACAACAGGAGTTAGACCTGGACGAAACATCTGGGTTTACAACTGGAGTTAGACCTGGACTTTACCCCCTGGATTTTCCCGCTGGGGGTTAAAACAAAAATTTACAGCTGGACTTACACCGGGGCTTAGACTGGGCTTACAACGGAGTTACACCGGGGAAACTTAAAACCGGGGTAAAAGTTTGGGATTTTACACCTAGGCTTAAAAGCTGGAGTTACACCGGACTTAAAACCCTTGGTTTAACAGCTGGAGTCACACCGGGGCTTACAACGGGAAAAGTTAAAACCTGGACGTACATCGGGGTTTACAACTGGATTTAAAGACCTGGACGAAACCCCGGGACTTACAGCTGGAGTTACACTTCGACTTATAGCTGGAGTTACACCTGGGCTTACAACTGGAGTTACACCTGGACTTACACCTGGAGTTACACCTGGACTTACACCTGGGCTTACAACTGGAGTTACACCTGGACTTACACCTGGACTTACAACTGGAGTTACAGCTGGGCTTACAGCTGGAGTTACACCTGGGCTTACAGCTGGAGTCACACCTGGGCTTACACCTGGACTTACACCTGGGCTTACAACTGGAGTTACACCTGGACTTACACCTGGGCTTACAGCTGGAGTTACAACTGGAATTACACCTGGACTTACACCTGGGCTTAGAGCTGGGCTTACAACTGGAGTTACACCTGGACTTACACCTGGGCTTACAGCTGGAGTTACACCTAGGCTTACAGCTGGAGTTACACCTGGACTTACACCTGGGCTTACAGCTGGAGTCACACCTGGGCTTACAACAGGAGTTAGACCTGGACGTACATCTGGGCTTACAACTGGAGTTAGACCTGGACGTACACCTGGACTTACAGCTGGAGTTACACTTCGACTTATAGCTGGAGTCACAGCTGGGCTTACAACTGGAGTTACACCTAGACTTACAACTGGAGTTACACCTGGACTTACACCTGGGTTTACAACAGGAGTTACACATGGACTTACACCTAGACTTACAACTGGAGTTACAGCTGGAATTACAGCTGGACTTACACCTGGGCTTACAGCTGGAGTTACACCTGGACTTACACCTGGGCTTACAGCTGGAATTACACCTGGACTAACACCTGGGTTTACAACTGAAGTTACACCTGGACTTACACCTGGGTTTACAACTGGAGTTACACCTGGATGTAAACCTGGGCTTACAACTGGAGTTACACCTGGGCTTACAACTGGAGTTACAGCTGGACTTACAGCTGGAGTTACACTTGGACTTACAGCTGGGCTTACAACTGGAATTACACCTGGACTTACACCTGGGCTTACAGCTGGAGTTACACCTGGACTTACAGCTGGAGTTACACCTGGGCTTACAACTGGAGTTACACCTGGGCTTACAACTGGAGTTACACCTGGACTAACACCTGTGCTTACAACTGGAGTTACACCTGGACTTACACCTGGGCTTAAAACTGGAGTTACAGCAGGAATTACAGCTAGGCTTACAGCTGGTGTTACACCTGGGCTTACAACTGGAGATACACCTGGACTTACACCTGGGCTTACAGCTGGGCTTACAGCTGGAGTTACACCTGGACTTACACCTGGGCTTACAGCTGGAGTCACACCTGGGCTTACAACAGGAGTTACACCTGAACTTACACCTGGGCTTACAACTGGAGTTACACCTGGATGTAAACCTGGGCTTACAACTGGAGTTACACCTGGGTTTACAACTGGAGTTACAGCTGGACTTACAGCTGGAGATACACCTGGACTTACACCTGGACTTACAACTGAAGTTACAGCAGGAATTACAGCTGGGCTTACAGCTGGTGTTACACCTGGGCTTAAAGCTGGAGTTACTCTTGGGCTTACAACTGGAGTTACACATGGACTTACAACTGGACTTACACCTGGACTTACACCTGGGCTTACAGCTGGAGTTACACCTGGACTAACACCTGTGCTTACACCTGGACTTACACCTGGGCTTACAACTGGAGTTACACCTGGGCTTACAACTGGAGTTACACCTGGACTTACACCTGGGCTTACAACTGGAGTTACACCTGGGCTTACAACTGGAGTTACACCTGGACTTACACCTGGGCTTACAACTGGAGTTACACCTGGACTTACAACTGGAGTTACACCTGGACTTAAACCTGGGCTTACAACTGGAGTTACAGCTGGGCTTACAACTGGAGTTACACCTGGACTTACACCTGGGCTTACAACTGGAGTTACACCTGGGCTTACAGCTGGAGTTACACCTGGGCTTACAGCTGGAGTTACACCTGGACTTACACCTGGGCTTACAACTGGAGTTACACCTGGGCTTACAGCTGGAGTTACACCTGGACTTACACCTGGGCTTACAACTGGAGTTACACCTGGGCTTACAACTGGAGTTACACCTGGACTTAAACCTGGGCTTACAACTGGAGTTACAGCTGGGCTTACAGTTGGAGTTACACTTGGACTTATAGCTGGAGTCACACCTGGGCTTACAACTGGAGTTACACCTGGACTTACACCTGGGTTTACAACTGGAGTTACACCTGGACTTACACCTGGGCTTACAGCTGGAGTTACACCTGGACTAACACCTGTGCTTACAACTGGAATTACACCTGGGCTTACAACTGGAGTTACAGCAGGAATTACAGCTGGGCTTACAACTGGAGTTACACCTGGACTAACACCTGTGCTTACAACTGGAGTTACACCTGGACTTACAAACTGGACTTACACCTGGGCTTACAACTGGAGTTACACCTGGGCTTACAGCTGGAGTTACACCTAGGCTTACAACTGGAGTTACACCTGGACTTACACCTGGGCTTACAGCTGGAGTCACACCTGGGCTTACAACTGGAGTTACACCTGGACTTACAACTGGAGTTACACCTGGACTTACAGCTGGGCTTACAACTGGAGTTACAGCTGGATTTACAACTGGAGTTACACCTGGACTTACACCTGGGCTTACAACTGGAGTTACACCTGGACTTACAGCTGGAGTTACACCTGGACTTACAGCTGGAGTTACACCTGGACTTACACCTGGGCTTACAGCTGGAATTACAGCTGGAATTACACCTGGGCTTACAGCTGGAGTTACACCTGGGCTTACAACTGGAGTTACACCTGGGCTTACAACTGGGCTTAGAGCTGAAGTTAAACCATTAAACCAAACCAGCAGTTGCTAGAACCACTTGGAACAGACTTTATCCTGCCAGAAAGTCTTCACAGCACTTTATCAACATGTCAGATTTATCTCGTCCTTTTAGATTTTTAAACATTATGACGACGTAGAAACATTTCTTAGAGAATATATCAGATTTATTAGAATGAAAAACGAATGAAGCACATCAGTCAGTTTTCATGCTTGGCTCCAGCATCAAATGGATCAATCTCTGTCCTCCTGGTTAGTAGACTAGCAGCTTTCTCCCACCTGGCGTCGCCCCCATGACGACTGAACATTTCCAGATCATTACATCCTATCTACAAAAAACTCAGCTGTGCAATCTCATAGAAATATGTTTCCCATCAGCATAGATCTGCATATTAGCATTGAGTACTTCATGTAGTCAGCTGATTAACTGATTTAGGCTTTGGTTTTAAATCAACTCATTTTTCTGAAGAGCTGAACTTGCTCCATGGAGGCGTATCTGATCCTTGGTAGCTTGAAGCTTCCTGCTGAACTGGGACAAGCAGAACCACCATCCAACTCTGCTATAAGCTGTGGACACCTAGGTCCAGCGATATAACCATTACCTCATCATTACCTGGCAGAGGAGATCTCAAAGCCTTTGACGTTTTCCAGCAGGATAAAACCGGGCAGCTTGCTGAACCTGCAAGACACCAGTAGAAGAAAGCTGCTGAACACCGAGTAGAGCCTCCATGGTCACCTAGAAGCTGCTGAACACTGAGTAGAGCCTCCATGGTCACCTAGAAGCTGCTGAACACTAAGTAGAGCCTCCATAGTCACCTAGAAGCTGCTGAACACTAAGCAGAGCCTCCATGGTCACCTAGAAGCTGCTCAACACTGAGTAGAGCCTCCATGGTCAGCTAGAAGCTGCTGAACACTGAGTAGAGCCTCCATGGTCTCCTAGAAGCTGCTGAACACTGAGTAGAGCCTCCATGGTCACCTAGAAGCTGCTGAACACCGAGTAGAGCCTCCATGGTCACCTAGAAGCTGCTGAACACCGAGTAGAGCCTCCATGGTCACCTAAAAGCTGCTGAACACTGAGTAGAGCCTCCATGGTCACCTAGAAGCTGCTGAACACCGAGTAGAGCCTCCATGGTCACCTAGAAGCTGCTGAACACTGAGTAGAGCCTCCATGGTCACCTAGAAGCTGCTGAACACTGAGTAGAGCCTCCATGGTCACCTAGAAGCTGCTGAACACCGAGTAGAGCCTCCATGGTCACCTAGAAGCTGCTGAACACCGAGTAGAGCCTCCATGGTCACCTAGAAGCTGCTGAACACTGAGTAGTGCCTCCATGGTCACCTAGAAGCTGCTGAAACGGAGTAGAGCCTCCATGGTCACCTAGAAGCTGCTGAACACCGAGTAGAGCCTCCATGGTCACCTAGAAGCTGCTGAACACCGAGTAGAGCCTCCATGGTCACCTTGAAGCTGCTGAACACTGAGTAGAGCCTCCATGGTCACCTAGAAGCTGCTGAACACTGAGTAGAGCCTCCATGGTCACCTAGAAGCTGCTGAACACTGAGTAGAGCCTCCATGGTCACCTAGAAGCTGCTGAACACTGAGTAGAGCCTCCATGGTCACCTAGAAGCTGCTGAACACTGAGTAGAGCCTCCATGGTCACCTAGAAGCTGCTGAACACTGAGTAGAGCCTCCATGGTCACCTAGAAGCTGCTGAACACTGAGTAGAGCCTCCATGGTCACCTAGAAGCTGCTGAACACTGAGTAGAGCCTCTATGGTCACCTAGAAGCTGCTGAACACTAAGTAGAGCCTCCATGGTCACCTAGAAGCTGCTGAACACTGAGTAGAGCCTCCATGGTCTCCTAGAAGCTGCTGAACACTGAGTAGAGCCTCCATGGTCACCTAGAAGCTGCTGAACACCGAGTAGAGCCTCCATGGTCACCTAGAAGCTGCTGAACACTGAGTAGAGCCTCCATGGTCACCTAGAAGCTGCTGAACACCGAGTAGAGCCTCCATGGTCACCTAGAAGCTGCTGAACACTGAGCAGAGCCTCCATGGTCACCTAGAAGCTGCTGAACACTGAGTAGAGCCTCCATGGTCACCTAGAAGCTGCTGAACACTGAGCAGAGCCTCCATGGTCACCTAGAAGCTGCTAAACACTGAGTAGAGCCTCCATGGTCACCTAGAAGCTGCTGAACACTGAGTAGAGCCTCCATGGTCACCTAGAAGCTGCTGAACACCGAGTAGAGCCTCCATGGTCACCTAAAAGCTGCTGAACACTGAGTAGAGCCTCCATGGTCACCTAGAAGCTGCTGAACACCGAGTAGAGCCTCCATGGTCACCTAGAAGCTGCTGAACACTGAGTAGAGCCTCCATGGTCACCTAGAAGCTGCTGAACACTGAGTAGAGCCTCCATGGTCACCTAGAAGCTGCTGAACACTGAGTAGAGCCTCCATGGTCACCTAGAAGCTGCTGAACACTGAGTAGAGCCTCCATGGTCACCTAGAAGCTGCTGAACACCGAGTAGAGCCTCCATGGTCACCTAGAAGCTGCTGAACACGGAGTAGAGCCTCCATGGTCACCTAGAAGCTGCTGAACACTGAGTAGAGCCTCTATGGTCACCTAGAAGCTGCTGAACACCGAGTAGAGCCTCCATGGTCACCTAGAAGCTGCTGAACACCGAGTAGAGCCTCCATGGTCACCTAGAAGCTGCTGAACACCGAGTAGAGCCTCCATGGTCACCTAGAAGCTGCTGAACACTGAGTAGAGCCTCCATGGTCACCTAGAAGCTGCTGAACACTGAGTAGAGCCTCCATGGTCACCTAGAAGCTGCTGAACACTGAGTAGAGCCTCCATGGTCACCTAGAAGCTGCTGAACACTGAGTAGAGCCTCCATGGTCACCTAGAAGCTGCTGGACACTGAGTAGAGCCTCCATGGTCAGCTAGAAGCTGCTGAACACTGAGTAGAGCCTCCATGGTCACCTAGAAGCTGCTGAACACTGAGTAGAGCCTCCATGGTCACCTAGACGCTGCTGAACACTGAGTAGAGCCTCCATGGTCACCTAGAAGCTGCTGAACACTGAGTAGAGCCTCCATGGTCACCTAGAAGCTGCTGAACACTGAGTAGAGCCTCCATGGTCAGCAAGAAGCTGCTGAACACTGAGTAGAGCCTCCATGGTCACCTAGAAGCTGCTGAACACTGAGTAGAGCCTCCATGGTCACCTAGAAGCTGCTGAACACGGAGTAGAGCCTCCATGGTCACCTAGAAGCTGCTGAACACTGAGTAGAGCCTCTATGGTCACCTAGAAGCTGCTGAACACTGAGTAGAGCCTCCATGGTCACCTAGAAGCTGCTGAACACTGAGTAGAGCCTCCATGGTCACCTAGAAGCTGCTGAACACTGAGTAGAGCCTCCATGGTCACCTAGAAGCTGCTGAACACTGAGTAGAGCCTCCATGGTCACCTAGAAGCTGCTGAACACTGAGTAGAGCCTCCATGGTCACCTAGAAGCTGCTGAACACTGAGTAGAGCCTCTATGGTCACCTAGAAGCTGCTGAACACCGAGTAGAGCCTCCATGGTCACCTAGAAGCTGCTGAACACTGAGTAGAGCCTCCATGGTCACCTAGAAGCTGCTGAACACTGAGTAGAGCCTCTATGGTCACCTAGAAGCTGCTGAACACTGAGTAGAGCCTCTATGGTCACCTAGAAGCTGCTGAACACTGAGTAGAGCCTCTATGGTCACCTAGAAGCTGCTGAACACCGAGTAGAGCCTCTATGGTCACCTAGAAGCTGCTGAACACCGAGTAGAGCCTCCATGGTCACCTAGAAGCTGCTGAACACTGAGTAGAGCCTCCATGGTCACCTAGAAGCTGCTGAACACTGAGTAGAGCCTCTATGGTCACCTAGAAGCTGCTGAACACTGAGTAGAGCCTCTATGGTCACCTAGAAGCTGCTGAACACTGAGTAGAGCCTCTATGGTCACCTAGAAGCTGCTGAACACTGAGTAGAGCCTCCATGGTCACCTAGAAGCTGCTGAACACTGAGTAGAGCCTCTATGGTCACCTAGAAGCTGCTGAACACTAAGTAGAGCCTCCATGGTCACCTAGAAGCTGCTGAACACTGAGTAGAGCCTCCATGGTCTCCTAGAAGCTGCTGAACACTGAGTAGAGCCTCCATGGTCACCTAGAAGCTGCTGAACACCGAGTAGAGCCTCTATGGTCACCTAGAAGCTGCTGAACACCGAGTAGAGCCTCCATGGTCACCTAGAAGCTGCTGAACACTGAGTAGAGCCTCCATGGTCACCTAGAAGCTGCTGAACACTGAGTAGAGCCTCTATGGTCACCTAGAAGCTGCTGAACACTGAGTAGAGCCTCTATGGTCACCTAGAAGCTGCTGAACACTGAGTAGAGCCTCTATGGTCACCTAGAAGCTGCTGAACACCGAGTAGAGCCTCTATGGTCACCTAGAAGCTGCTGAACACCGAGTAGAGCCTCCATGGTCACCTAGAAGCTGCTGAACACTGAGTAGAGCCTCCATGGTCACCTAGAAGCTGCTGAACACTGAGTAGAGCCTCTATGGTCACCTAGAAGCTGCTGAACACTGAGTAGAGCCTCTATGGTCACCTAGAAGCTGCTGAACACTGAGTAGAGCCTCTATGGTCACCTAGAAGCTGCTGAACACTGAGTAGAGCCTCCATGGTCACCTAGAAGCTGCTGAACACTGAGTAGAGCCTCTATGGTCACCTAGAAGCTGCTGAACACTAAGTAGAGCCTCCATGGTCACCTAGAAGCTGCTGAACACTGAGTAGAGCCTCCATGGTCTCCTAGAAGCTGCTGAACACTGAGTAGAGCCTCCATGGTCACCTAGAAGCTGCTGAACACCGAGTAGAGCCTCTATGGTCACCTAGAAGCTGCTGAACACTGAGTAGAGCCTCTATGGTCACCTAGAAGCTGCTGAACACTGAGTAGAGCCTCTATGGTCACCTAGAAGCTGCTGAACACTGAGTAGAGCCTCTATGGTCACCTAGAAGCTGCTGAACACTGAGTAGAGCCTCCATGGTCACCTAGAAGCTGCTGAACACTGAGTAGAGCCTCTATGGTCACCTAGAAGCTGCTGAACACTGAGTAGAGCCTCTATGGTCACCTAGAAGCTGCTGAACACTGAGTAGAGCCTCTATGGTCACCTAGAAGCTGCTGAACACTGAGTAGAGCCTCCATGGTCTCCTAGAAGCTGCTGAACACCGAGTAGAGCCTCCATGGTCTCCTAGAAGCTGCTGAACACTGAGTAGAGCCTCTATGGTCTCCTAGAAGCTGCTGAACACTGAGTAGAGCCTCCATGGTCTCCTAGAAGCTGCTGAACACTGAGTAGAGCCTCCATGGTCACCTAGAAGCTGCTTGATCGCTAGTTTGACTGCAGTGGATGTAACATTTGCTCAAAACGTTAAATGAGATGATGGTTAGGTATTAAGACCAGGATTAGGATTAGGAACAGACTGACAGATTAGGTAAAGGCAGTAAAGTCACTAACAGAAAATATAATAAATATACCGTTCAGAAGTTTGGGATCACCCAAACAATTTAGTGTTTTCCTGAAAAGTCACACCTATTAACCATTAGGGTCATTGTCCTGTTGTAGGATGAAATTGGCTCCAATCAAGTGCTGTCCACTGGGTATGGCATGGCGTTGCAAAATGGAGTGATAGCCTTCCTTATTCAGAATCCCTTTACCCTGTACAAATCTCCCACCTTACCAGAACCAAAGCAACCCCAGACCATCACATTACCTCCACCATGCTTAACAGATGGCGTCAGGCATTCTTCCAGCATCTTTTCATTTGTTCTGCGTCTCACAAACGTTCTTCTTTGTGATCCAAACACCTCAGACTTGGATTCTTCCGTCCACAACACTTTATTCCAGTCTTCCTCTGTCCAATGTCTGTGTTCTTTTGCCCATCTTAATCTTGTTCTTTTATTGGCCAGTCTCAGATATGGCTTTTTCTTTGCCACTCTGCCCTGAAGCCCAGAATCCTGCAGCCTCTCTTCACTGTAGATGTTGACACTGGTGTTCTGAGGGTTCTATTTAATGAAGATGCCAGTTGGGGACCTGTGAGGTGTCTGTTTCTCAAACTAGAGACTCTAATGTACTTATCTTCTTGCTCAGTTGTGCAACGCGGCCTCCCACTTCTTTTTCTACTCTAGTTAGAACCTGTTTGTGCTGTCCTCTGAAGGGACTAGTACACACCGTTGTAGGAAATTTTCTATTTCTTAGCAATGTCCCGCATGGAATAGCCTTCATTTCTAAGAACCAGAATAGACTGTGGAGTTTCAGATGAAAGTTCTCTTTTTCTGACCATTTTGAGCGTTTAATTGACCCCACAAATGTGATGCTCCAGAAACTCAATCAGCTCAAAGGAAGGTCAGTTTTGTAGCTTCTGTAACGAGCTAAACTGTTTTCAGATGTGTGAACATGATTGCACAAGGGTTTTCTAATCATCAATTAGCCTTCTGAGCCAATGAGCAAACACATTGTACCATTAGAACACTGGAGTGATAGTTGCTGGAAATGGGCCTCTATATACCTATGTAGATATTGCACCAAAAACCAGACATTTGCAGCTAGAATAGTCATTTACCACATTAGCAATCTATAGAGTGTATTTCTTCAAAGTTAAGACTAGTTTAAAGTTATCTTCATTGAAAAGTACAGTTTCCTTCGAAAATAAGGACATTTCAATGTGACCCAAACTTTTGAACGGTAGTGTATTTCTATGTCTCCACTGTTCTAGAGCTGCAGGGCCTTCTGGGATCCGTAGGCAGCAGAAAGGATCCAGCCTCTCCACTAGGGATGGGAATCGAAAACCGGTTCCTGTTAAGAACCGGTTCCGTATTTTACGATTCCATGGCATCGTTTTGCAGCTCTCTGAACGATTCTTTTTTCGATTCCCGCAGCACCAGAGCCTAGAGCGCCGGCTCTGGGATGCACGACTTACGTCACGTTTTTTACGTAAGTTACGTAAGTTACGTAAGTTACGCAAGTTACGCAAGTTACGCAAGTTGGAAGAACTATTCGAGGAGGAAGACAACGAGCTGCGGTCACTTTGTGAATCAAAGCCCCGTCTTTCCTTAGCCCAGAGGGTAGATCAGGAAATCCAGCTCTATAAAAGCTTGCCCTCCATCCCCTGCAGGGATAGCGCCACACTGTGGTGGTGGAACAAGCAAGATACGCTGCCCTTGCTATCTGGACTGGCTGAAAACTACCTCTGTGTGCAGGCTTCCTCCACCCCATCTGAGAGGGTGTTCTCCACGGCTGGAGACACCATAAGCGCTGAAAGATCCCGTATCCTTCCAGAAAAAGCAGATATGCTCATCTTTCTGCAAAATAACTGTTAATTTTCCCTACTACTGTTTTATAATTAGTATTTTTTGTTATTTAAAATAGGTTATTATCCCATCATTTGTTATTAGACATTGTTGGTTATTAAGTTTGTTCTTGTATTCATTTTTCATTTAAACACGGATGTTACTCCAGTTTCACATTTCCTGTGGACATCTTGATCTTGTTGAGTTTGTAAGATTGTGCAATAGTTAAGTAAACAAAGTTGATTCTGATAATCAAACTGTTTGTTCTCCTTTTTCCCCCAAATTGGAATAAAAAAAAAGAATCGATAAATCGAATCTTCATAACGAAAGGAATCGGAATCGTAAAATCTTAAATTCCATCATCTCCACTGGAATGTGGAATCACTGTGTGAACAAACGTGAAATCCATCTACTTGAAAAATCGAGGATACAGAAACACCTTACGTTCGGGGTCGCACCAGCCTGAGAAACTAACGGAAGAAGAGTTGGACACAGCGATGACACATACACATCAGAAGAACAATAACTTGTTTTACGCAGATGGTTATTTAACATGATAGTTCCTTCCAGCTCAGATAGCAGTGAGTTCTACAGATAGTGAACTATAGGATGCTGATACAGTTTATAGTAAATATTTACGGTTTGAAAGGGGCAGAGACGGTCATCATTACAGTCCACGACACTTATTGAATCCTCACAATACCTAAACAAAAGGTGCAGAGTGAGAGGCATCATCACAGCATAGAAATAATATAGAACAGTTTGAACAGAGAACATAGAGGCATCATCACGCATAGTAACGTTAACACTGACACAGTTAGAACGTGAACAGAGACTAGAGGCATCATCACAGCATAGAAATAATATAGAACAGTTTGAACAGGAGAACATAGAGAGGCATCATCACAGCATAGAAATAACATAGAACAGTTTGAACAGGAGAACATAGAGAGGCATCATCACAGCATAGAAATACATAGAACAGTTTGAACAGGAGAACATAGAGAGGCATCATCACAGCATAGAAATAACATAGAACAGTTTGAACAGGAGAACATAGAGAGGCATCATCACAGCATAGAAATAATATAGAACAGTTTGAACAGAAGAACATAGAGAGGCATCATCACAGCATAGAAATAACATAGAACAGTTTGAACAGGAGAACATAGAGAGGCATCATCACAGCATAGAAATAACAAGATGAACAGTTTGAACAGGAGAACATAGAGAGGCATCATCACAGCATAGAAATAACATAGAACAGTTTGAACAGGAGAACATAGAGAGGCATCATCACAGCATAGAAATAACATAGAACAGTTTGAACAGAAGAACATAGAGAGGCATCATCACAGCATAGAAATAACATAGAACAGTTTGAACAGGAGAACATAGAGAGGCATCATCACAGCATAGAAATAACATAGAACAGTTTGAACAGGAGAACATAGAGAGGCATCATCACAGCATAGAAATAACATAGAACAGTTTGAACAGGAGAACATAGAGAGGCATCATCACAGCATAGAAATAACATAGAACAGTTTGAACAGGAGAACATAGAGAGGCATCATCACAGCATAGAAATAATATAGAACAGTTTGAACAGGAGAACATAGAGAGGCATCATCACAGCATAGAAATAATATAGAACAGTTTGAACAGGAGAACATAGAGAGGCATCATCACAGCATAGAAATAACATAGAACAGTTTGAACAGGAGAACATAGAGAGGCATCATCACAGCATAGAAATAATATAGAACAGTTTGAACAGGAGAACATAGAGAGGCATCATCACAGCATAGAAATAACATAGAACAGTTTGAACAGGAGAACATAGAGAGGCATCATCACAGCATAGAAATAATATAGAACAGTTTGAACAGGAGAACATAGAGAGGCATCATCACAGCATAGAAATAACATAGAACAGTTTGAACAGGAGAACATAGAGAGGCATCATCACAGCATAGAAATAATATAGAACAGTTTGAACAGGAGAACATAGAGAGGCATCATCACAGCATAGAAATAACATAGAACAGTTTGAACAGGAGAACATAGAGAGGCATCATCACAGCATAGAAATAATATAGAACAGTTTGAACAGGAGAACATAGAGAGGCATCATCACAGCATAGAAATAACATAGAACAGTTTGAACAGGAGAACATAGAGAGGCATCATCACAGCATAGAAATAACATAGAACAGTTTGAACAGGAGAACATAGAGAGGCATCATCACAGCATAGAAATAATATAGAACAGTTTGAACAGGAGAACATAGAGAGGCATCATCACAGCATAGAAATAATATAGAACAGTTTGAACAGGAGAACATAGAGAGGCATCATCACAGCATAGAAATAACATAGAACAGTTTGAACAGGAGAACATAGAGAGGCATCATCACAGCATAGAAATAACATAGAACAGTTTGAACAGGAGAACATAGAGAGGCATCATCACAGCATAGAAATAATATAGAACAGTTTGAACAGGAGAACATAGAGAGGCATCATCACAGCATAGAAATAATATAGAACAGTTTGAACAGGAGAACATAGAGAGGCATCATCACAGCATAGAAATAATATAGAACAGTTTGAACAGGAGAACATAGAGAGGCATCATCACAGCATAGAAATAACATAGAACAGTTTGAACAGAAGAACATAGAGAGGCATCATCACAGCATAGAAATAACATAGAACAGTTTGAACAGGAGAACATAGAGAGGCATCATCACAGCATAGAAATAACATAGAACAGTTTGAACAGGAGAACATAGAGAGGCATCATCACAGCATAGAAATAATATAGAACAGTTTGAACAGGAGAACATAGAGAGGCATCATCACAGCATAGAAATAACATAGAACAGTTTGAACAGGAGAACATAGAGAGGCATCATCACAGCATAGAAATAATATAGAACAGTTTGAACAGGAGAACATAGAGAGGCATCATCACAGCATAGAAATAACATAGAACAGTTTGAACAGAAGAACATAGAGAGGCATCATCACAGCATAGAAATAATATAGAACAGTTTGAACAGAAGGACATAGAGAGGCATCATCACAGCATAGAAATAACATAGAACAGTTTGAACAGGAGAACATAGAGAGGCATCATCACAGCATAGAAATAATATAGAACAGTTTGAACAGGAGAACATAGAGAGGCATCATCACAGCATAGAAATAATATAGAACAGTTTGAACAGGAGAACATAGAGAGGCATCATCACAGCATAGAAATAACATAGAACAGTTTGAACAGGAGAACATAGAGAGGCATCATCACAGCATAGAAATAACATAGAACAGTTTGAACAGGAGAACATAGAGAGGCATCATCACAGCATAGAAATAATATAGAACAGTTTGAACAGGAGAACATAGAGAGGCATCATCACAGCATAGAAATAACATAGAACAGTTTGAACAGAAGAACATAGAGAGGCATCATCACAGCATAGAAATAACATAGAACAGTTTGAACAGAAGAACATAGAGAGGCA
This sequence comes from Cyprinodon tularosa, assembly GCF_016077235.1. Lineage (NCBI taxonomy): Eukaryota > Metazoa > Chordata > Actinopteri > Cyprinodontiformes > Cyprinodontidae > Cyprinodon > Cyprinodon tularosa. Next base: position 243,417 of record NW_024037990.1, on the reverse strand, counting down.
TCATCACAGCATAGAAATAACATAGAACAGTTTGAACAGGAGAACATAGAGAGGCATCATCACAGCATAGAAATAACATAGAACAGTTTGAACAGGAGAACATAGAGAGGCATCATCACAGCATAGAAATAATATAGAACAGTTTGAACAGGAGAACATAGAGAGGCATCATCACAGCATAGAAATAACATAGAACAGTTTGAACAGGAGAACATAGAGAGGCATCATCACAGCATAGAAATAATATAGAACAGTTTGAACAGGAGAACATAGAGAGGCATCATCACAGCATAGAAATAACATAGAACAGTTTGAACAGGAGAACATAGAGAGGCATCATCACAGCATAGAAATAACATAGAACAGTTTGAACAGAAGAACATAGAGAGGCATCATCACAGCATAGAAATAATATAGAACAGTTTGAACAGAAGAACATAGAGAGGCATCATCACAGCATAGAAATAATATAGAACAGTTTGAACAGGAGAACATAGAGAGGCATCATCACAGCATAGAAATAACATAGAACAGTTTGAACAGGAGAACATAGAGAGGCATCATCACAGCATAGAAATAACATAGAACAGTTTGAACAGGAGAACATAGAGAGGCATCATCACAGCATAGAAATAATATAGAACAGTTTGAACAGGAGAACATAGAGAGGCATCATCACAGCATAGAAATAATATAGAACAGTTTGAACAGGAGAACATAGAGAGGCATCATCACAGCATAGAAATAACTATAGAACAGTTTGAACAGGAGAACATAGAGAGGCATCATCACAGCATAGAAATAACATAGAACAGTTTGAACAGGAGAACATAGAGAGGCATCATCACAGCATAGAAATAATATAGAACAGTTTGAACAGAAGAACATAGAGAGGCATCATCACAGCATAGAAATAATATAGAACAGTTTGAACAGAAGAACATAGAGAGGCATCATCACAGCATAGAAATAATATAGAACAGTTTGAACAGGAGAACATAGAGAGGCATCATCACAGCATAGAAATAATATAGAACAGTTTGAACAGGAGAACATAGAGAGGCATCATCACAGCATAGAAATAATATAGAACAGTTTGAACAGGAGAACATAGAGAGGCATCATCACAGCATAGAAATAATATAGAACAGTTTGAACAGGAGAACATAGAGAGGCATCATCACAGCATAGAAATAATATAGAACAGTTTGAACAGGAGAACATAGAGAGGCATCATCACAGCATAGAAATAATATAGAACAGTTTGAACAGGAGAACATAGAGAGGCATCATCACAGCATAGAAATAATATAGAACAGTTTGAACAGGAGAACATAGAGAGGCATCATCACAGCATAGAAATAATATAGAACAGTTTGAACAGAAGAACATAGAGAGGCATCATCACAGCATAGAAATAATATAGAACAGTTTGAACAGGAGAACATAGAGAGGCATCATCACAGCATAGAAATAATATAGAACAGTTTGAACAGGAGAACATAGAGAGGCATCATCACAGCATAGAAATAACATAGAACAGTTTGAACAGAAGAACATAGAGAGGCATCATCACAGCATAGAAATAACATAGAACAGTTTGAACAGGAGAACATAGAGAGGCATCATCACAGCATAGAAATAACATAGAACAGTTTGAACAGGAGAACATAGAGAGGCATCATCACAGCATAGAAATAATATAGAACAGTTTGAACAGGAGAACATAGAGAGGCATCATCACAGCATAGAAATAACATAGAACAGTTTGAACAGGAGAACATAGAGAGGCATCATCACAGCATAGAAATAATATAGAACAGTTTGAACAGGAGAACATAGAGAGGCATCATCACAGCATAGAAATAATATAGAACAGTTTGAACAGGAGAACATAGAGAGGCATCATCACAGCATAGAAATAATATAGAACAGTTTGAACAGGAGAACATAGAGAGGCATCATCACAGCATAGAAATAATATAGAACAGTTTGAACAGGAGAACATAGAGAGGCATCATCACAGCATAGAAATAACATAGAACAGTTTGAACAGAAGAACATAGAGAGGCATCATCACAGCATAGAAATAATATAGAACAGTTTGAACAGGAGAACATAGAGAGGCATCATCACAGCATAGAAATAACATAGAACAGTTTGAACAGGAGAACATAGAGAGGCATCATCACAGCATAGAAATAACATAGAACAGTTTGAACAGGAGAACATAGAGAGGCATCATCACAGCATAGAAATAACATAGAACAGTTTGAACAGGAGAACATAGAGAGGCATCATCACAGCATAGAAATAACATAGAACAGTTTGAACAGGAGAACATAGAGAGGCATCATCACAGCATAGAAATAACATAGAACAGTTTGAACAGGAGAACATAGAGAGGCATCATCACAGCATAGAAATAATATAGAACAGTTTGAACAGGAGAACATAGAGAGGCATCATCACAGCATAGAAATAACATAGAACAGTTTGAACAGGAGAACATAGAGAGGCATCATCACAGCATAGAAATAACATAGAACAGTTTGAACAGGAGAACATAGAGAGGCATCATCACAGCATAGAAATAACATAGAACAGTTTGAACAGGAGAACATAGAGAGGCATCATCACAGCATAGAAATAACATAGAACAGTTTGAACAGAAGAACATAGAGAGGCATCATCACAGCATAGAAATAACATAGAACAGTTTGAACAGGAGAACATAGAGAGGCATCATCACAGCATAGAAATAACATAGAACAGTTTGAACAGGAGAACATAGAGAGGCATCATCACAGCATAGAAATAATATAGAACAGTTTGAACAGAAGAACATAGAGAGGCATCATCACAGCATAGAAATAATATAGAACAGTTTGAACAGGAGAACATAGAGAGGCATCATCACAGCATAGAAATAATATAGAACAGTTTGAACAGAAGAACATAGAGAGGCATCATCACAGCATAGAAATAACATAGAACAGTTTGAACAGGAGAACATAGAGAGGCATCATCACAGCATAGAAATAATATAGAACAGTTTGAACAGGAGAACATAGAGAGGCATCATCACAGCATAGAAATAATATAGAACAGTTTGAACAGGAGAACATAGAGAGGCATCATCACAGCATAGAAATAATATAGAACAGTTTGAACAGAGAACATAGAGAGGCATCATCACAGCATAGAAATAACATAGAACAGTTTGAACAGAAGAACATAGAGAGGCATCATCACAGCATAGAAATAATATAGAACAGTTTGAACAGGAGAACATAGAGAGGCATCATCACAGCATAGAAATAATATAGAACAGTTTGAACAGGAGAACATAGAGAGGCATCATCACAGCATAGAAATAACATAGAACAGTTTGAACAGGAGAACATAGAGAGGCATCATCACAGCATAGAAATAATATAGAACAGTTTGAACAGGAGAACATAGAGAGGCATCATCACAGCATAGAAATAACATAGAACAGTTTGAACAGAAGAACATAGAGAGGCATCATCACAGCATAGAAATAACATAGAACAGTTTGAACAGGAGAACATAGAGAGGCATCATCACAGCATAGAAATAACATAGAACAGTTTGAACAGGAGAACATAGAGAGGCATCATCACAGCATAGAAATAACATAGAACAGTTTGAACAGAAGAACATAGAGAGGCATCATCACAGCATAGAAATAACATAGAACAGTTTGAACAGAAGAACATAGAGAGGCATCATCACAGCATAGAAATAACATAGAACAGTTTGAACAGGAGAACATAGAGAGGCATCATCACAGCATAGAAATAACATAGAACAGTTTGAACAGGAGAACATAGAGAGGCATCATCACAGCATAGAAATAACATAGAACAGTTTGAACAGGAGAACATAGAGAGGCATCATCACAGCATAGAAATAACATAGAACAGTTTGAACAGGAGAACATAGAGAGGCATCATCACAGCATAGAAATAATATAGAACAGTTTGAACAGGAGAACATAGAGAGGCATCATCACAGCATAGAAATAACATAGAACAGTTTGAACAGAAGAACATAGAGAGGCATCATCACAGCATAGAAATAACATAGAACAGTTTGAACAGAAGAACATAGAGAGGCATCATCACAGCATAGAAATAACATAGAACAGTTTGAACAGGAGAACATAGAGAGGCATCATCACAGCATAGAAATAATATAGAACAGTTTGAACAGGAGAACATAGAGAGGCATCATCACAGCATAGAAATAATATAGAACAGTTTGAACAGGAGAACATAGAGAGGCATCATCACAGCATAGAAATAATATAGAACAGTTTGAACAGGAGAACATAGAGAGGCATCATCACAGCATAGAAATAACATAGAACAGTTTGAACAGAAGAACATAGAGAGGCATCATCACAGCATAGAAATAACATAGAACAGTTTGAACAGAAGAACATAGAGAGGCATCATCACAGCATAGAAATAATATAGAACAGTTTGAACAGGAGAACATAGAGAGGCATCATCACAGCATAGAAATAATATAGAACAGTTTGAACAGGAGAACATAGAGAGGCATCATCACAGCATAGAAATAACATAGAACAGTTTGAACAGGAGAACATAGAAGTAGAATAGAACATGAATAAAGTAAAGTCTGCTGATGATAATCTACCAATTTTTATTTATCATTTTACATCGAGCTGAGAGGCAACAGGGTTGAGTGAAAAGGAGGCAGACAAACAGCAAAGGTCAGCAGGTCAACAGAAACGCTAATGACTCCTGGGTCATATGCTTACCGCCTGCCACCCCCTAATCCGCTGCTCTTAATTTCAATCACTTTAAAAGAATATCCAGATTGGGACAGATTCTTTATTTATCCCTAATTAACAAAGCAAGATAGAATATTTATTAGATTGTTGGTATGGTGGTCTGCTGAAGGGCTGCCATGATCAGTCGACTAACTGTACGAATATAAAAGTTCCTGTCAGAGCCTTTTTGATAATAATAATAATACTGCAAACAAATTTTTTTAGAGCACTTTACAAGCAAATCTCAAAGTGCTAAATAATAGAAATAAAAACAATATTTAAACTTGAAGTGTTTTTTGAAAGACTTCATAAGCAGTGTTCCTGAAAAGTATAGCCAAAGTTTATTGCATATCAGGGAATGAGGCAAATAGTGTGGAGACAGGAAGGCCCAGCAGAGGGCGCCATGGGGAGTCAGCCTCTCTGCCATGGATGAACAGTTGCTAACTGGTGTGGAAACAGAACAAGCTTGTATTACATTACAGAGGTTTTCTGGGACAACGTTAAGTTAGCTTAGGGTGGGAATGGTTGCATTAGATTAATCTAGATTAGGTTGGGTCAGGAGTGGGCTGGATTAGATTACTGTAGGTGGGTGTAGGAGTGGATTGGATCAGATTAGGTTAGATTACTGTAGGTGGGTGTAGGAGTGGATTGGATCAGATTAGGTTAGATTACTGTAGGTGGAGTTAGGAGTGGATTGGATCAGATTAGGTTAGATTACTGTAGGTGGGTGTAGGAGTGGATTGGATCAGATTAGGTTAGATTACTGTAGGTGGAGTTAGGAGTGGGTTGGATCAGATTAGGTTAGATTACTGTAGGTGGAGTTAGGAGTGGGTTGGATCAGATTAGGTTAGATTACTGTAGGTGGGTGTAGGAGTGGATTGGATCAGATTAGGTTAGATTACTGTAGGTGGGTGTAGGAGTGGATTGGATCAGATTAGGTTAGATTACTGTAGGTGGGTGTAGGAGTGGATTGGATCAGATTAGGTTAGATTACTGTAGGTGGAGTTAGGAGTGGGTTGGATCAGATTAGGTTAGATTACTGTAGGTGGAGTTAGGAGTGGGTTGGATCAGATAGGTTAGATTACTGTAGGTGGGTGTAGGAGTGGATTGGATCAGATTAGGTAGATTACTGTAGGTGTTGGATCAGATTAGGTTAGATTACTGTAGGTGGAGTTAGGAGTGGGTTGGATCAGATTAGGTTAGATTACTGTAGGTGGAGTTAGGAGTGGGTTGGATCAGATTAGGTTAGATTACTGTAGGTGGGTGTAGGAGTGGATTGGATCAGATTAGGTTAGATTACTGTAGGTGGGTGTAGGAGTGGATTGGATCAGATTAGGTTAGATTACTGTAGGTGGGTGTAGGAGTGGATTGGATCAGATTAGGTTAGATTACTGTAGGTGGGTGTAGGAGTGGATTGGATCAGATTAGGTTAGATTACTGTAGGTGGAGTTAGGAGTGGGTTGGATCAGATTAGGTTAGATTACTGTAGGTGGAGTTAGGAGTGGGTTGGATCAGATTAGGTTAGATTACTGTAGGTGGGTGTAGGAGTGGATTGGATCAGATTAGGTTAGATTACTGTAGGTGGGTGTAGGAGTGGATTGGATCAGATTAGGTTAGATTACTGTAGGTGGAGTTAGGAGTGGGTTGGATCAGATTAGGTTAGATTACTGTAGGTGGAGTTAGGAGTGGGTTGGGGTATATTTAATTTGCATAGCATTAGATTAGGTTAGCAGAGGCCTAATGAGGGCAGTTTCCAGTGCAGGGGGAACATGCGAACATTGCATGGGGTGTTGTACTTCATATGGGGCCCACCCAGATAATGTTGCTTAGGGTCCTATTGTTGTGTCATCACACCATTGGCTCAAAGCTTTAGCCTAAAGGCAGAAACAGGAGCATGAAGGTGTGAGCAGCTTTCTAAATCACTGGTTCTTCATCAACATGAACTTTCAGAAGGACTGAAGGTCAGACTGTGGCTGCAGAGCAGAAACATCTACATAGACGCTGAAGGTTGTTATTGCTTCATGGGTTTCTGATGTAATCTCAATCTGCTACATGCTGAGGACACACTGCAGATTATGACAGATTAGACTATTTTAACCTGGAACTAGCAGGATGGAGAGTCTATCTGGAATTAAATCATTTTATCTTTATTCTCTAAGCATGGTTGCTGTGAGGGATTGCTGTAGAGCCAATGAGTCGATTCACTTCTATTCAGTGTATTTCTATAGCTCCAATTCACATCATCTAATCTCAGGTGACTTTATAGATCCAGATCATCCAGTCAGATTACTTCAAAGTTTTCTATCTAAGGAAAACCAGCTGATTGCATCGACTCATTGACTCTACAGCAATCCCTCACACTAAGCATGCTTGTAGCGACAGTGGAGAGGAAAAACTCCCTTTGAACAGGAAGAAACCTCCTCCTTCCACATCCCCCCCCCCCCCCCCCCCCCCCCCCCCAGCCACCTACCTCGATGGTCTTGTTCCAGAGGGGCGTGTCTGGGAAGTTGTGCCTGTAGATCTTATTGGCTGTGGTGTTGATGTCCACAGCAGCCACCACCTTGGCAGGAGCTCCGCTTTCTGTTTAGGAAGCATCATCATCATCATCATCATCACATTGATCACTATCATCATCATCATGATCATCATCATCATCATCAGATCATCAGACAGGCGCTTTGTTCATCAGTAACATCTGCAGACCAGTGGAGGGCAGCGTTGCTGATGGATCAAACAGTATGGGGTCTTGGTGAACCTCTGCAGTCAACCTCTATAAAGATGGTCCTATTAGCCACATGCTAACCGCTGTTCCTGCTGATGGTCTTGCTAGCCACACGCTAACCACTGTTCCTGCTGATGGTCCTGCTAGCCACATGCTAACTGCTGTTCCAGATGAAGGTCCTGCTAGCCATACGCTAACCGCTGTTCTTGCTGATGGTCTTGTTAGCCACTTGCTAACCACTGTCGCTGTTGATGGCCATGCTAGCCACATGCTAACCGCTGTTCCTGCTGATGGTCCTGCTATACACACTCTAACAGCTGTTCCTGCTGATGGTCCTGCTAGCCACATGCTAACCGCTATTCCAGCTGAAGGTCCTGCTAGCCACACGCTAACCGCTGTTCTTGCTGATGGTCTTGTTAGCCACTTGCTAACCACTGTCGCTGTTGATGGCCATGCTAGCCACATGCTAACCGCTGTTCCTGCTGATGGTCCTGCTATATACACTCTAACAGCTGTTCCTGCTGATGGTCCTGCTAGCCACACGCTAACCACTGATCCTGCTGAAGGTCCTGCTAGCCACACGCTAACCGCTGTTCTTGCTGATGGTCTTGTTAGCCACTTGCTAACCACTGTCGCTGTTGATGGCCATGGTATACACACGCTAACAGCTGTTCCTGCTGATGGTCCTGCTAGCCACACGCTAACCACTGATCCTGCTGATGGTCCTGCTAGCCATAAGGTAACCACTGTTCCTGCTGATGGTCCAGCTAGTCACACGCTAATCGCTGTTCCTGCTGATGGTCCTGCTAGTCACACGCTAATCGCTGTTCCTGCTGATGGTCCTGCTAGCCACATGCTAATCGCTGTTCCTGCTGATGGTCCTGCTAGCCACATGCTAATCGCTGTTCCTGATGATGGTCCTGCTAGCCACACGCTAACTGCTGTTCCAGATGAATGTCCTGCTAGAAGTATGCTAACTGCTGTTCCTGCTGGTGGTACTGCTATCCACACGCTAACCTATGCTCTTGCTGATGGTCTTGTTAGCCACATGCAAACTACCAGATGCTAACTTCAATCTGAATTAAAGTTCATTTGAAATTGACTCAGTTTATTTACTGTATTGCATTTATTGTGTTAAAATTATGATTTAAAATCTTAGTCCACAAGCATCTCATTCATATTTTCCCCTAAATGGTCACCTTATGGCAGGGGGTCAGCGACCCCTAGAGGGGCCACAGAGGTACTGCACCGTGAACGTTTCGGTTGATTAGACTTTTTTTTATATTCCCCCTGTAATATTTCCAACTAATTAAATGTCTTTAAATCCACATTAACATGAATCCAACAGACTGTAGTAAACAGATAAATGGAGGCAGAAGATGTCTTTCAGTCATCAATGCTCACATTCAGAGACACACATCAAGCTGGACACCGTTTCATTCACAACACCTGTCCCATCAACCAGGAATCAGAAATACTTTAATAATCCCAGGGATGGATTACTTTAGTTACATTACTCCATCTGTAATAGAGTGACTTTAGGACCAGTTTGATAGAACACTATCTAATACTTTATATATAATTAGGGGGTCCCCGCTCCATCTCACCATCAGGTGGCCTGGAAAACATTGAAGACTGCTGGATTATGTTATATGTTCATATTTTGTATTGGCTGCATCTAGAAATATCAAAGATATTTTCAGTTTAAACATATATTAAATAATACAATAAAACCTCCATTAATTTCAATGAAATCATTGTTCTAGGTCAGGGGTCTGCAACCTGCGGCTCTAGAGCCACATACGGCTCTTTGGACCCCCTACAGCGGCTCTTAATAGTGGCTAAAATGTATATGAAGAGCTAAATAATGTACTAGTCTTAAATGTTTTCTTAAACACAAGTTGGAAATAAACACAAGATGGAAAAGAATGACATTAAAAGAACCAGAAGTATGTTTTTAGAAGCTTTTTTCTTTGAATGAGCTTGGAATTTATGTGTTTAATATTATTTTAAAAGCTAAAAATACATAATTTGTTGGCAACTAATTTCCCATATAAGATATAAAAAAAAATAGGCTTTTTTTTAAAGTTTTTTTTTTTCTTCAAGTATTTTGAGGCCCTAAACAACTTTTACTTGGTCGGATTCGGGGCTAAATGGCTCTTTGGATATGAAAGGTTGCAGACCCCTGTTCTAGGTCATCAGATCAATTCAGTTCAGTCTGTCCAATCAGCTGCCTGTAGTGTCTTTAAATGTCCAGCAGGTGTCAGTATTCAGTCAGCAGCGTTTCATCATCATGGCACCACAACCTCTGAAATAAAACCAGAAGCTGGAGGTGGCCTCTGATTGGTCAGACTGGGATGGTGGAAGAAAAAGACCCAGGTGATCAGAAACTGCTCTGGTCCTGGTTGGGTTCTGGTGGACCTCTATGGATCTGAGATGGGGATCATTTATATTCTAAAATTTATTGATCATTAATAAATGATCTTGGTGTTATTTTTGATCAGGACCTGTCATTTAAATCCCAGATCAAAGATGTTTCTAGAATTTCCTTCTTTCATCTGAGGAATATTGCAAAAATGAGCAATCTCCTGTCCAGGGGTGATGCTGAGAAACTAGTCCATGCATTTGTTACTTCAAGGCTGGACTATTGTAATTCTTTACTATCAGGAAGTCCACAAACTGTAGTTAAAAGCCTTCAGCTGATCCAAAATGCTGCAGCCAGAGTTCTGATGAAAATGAAAAAGAGAGATCATATCTCTCCTATCCTGGCTTCTCTTCATTGGCTTCCTGTTAAATCCAGAATAGAATTTAAAATCCTCCTTCTCACATATAAAGCCTTAAATGGCCAAGCTCCATCTGATATCAGAGATCTGATTGTTCCTTATGTTCCTAACAGAGCACTTCGCTCTCAATCTGCAGGTTTACTAGTGGTTCCTAGAATTTCTAAAAGTAGAATGGGAGGCAGATCTTTTAGTTCTCAGGCTCCTCTCCTGTGGAACCAACTACCAGTTTTAGTCCGTGAGGCAGACACCCTGTCTACTTTTAAGGCTAGGCTTAAAACTTTCCTTTTTGATAAAGCTTCTAGTTAGAGTGGCTCAGGTTATCCTGAGCTATCTCGATAGTTCTGCTGCTATAGGCTTAGACTGCTGGAGGACATAGGGACCCCCATTTCATCATTCTGCTTCATTCTATCTCTATTCTCCCACTCTGCAGAATCTGTTAGTTCAATCTCTAACGTTCTGCTCTCTCTGCTTTTTCTCTTTTTTAACTCTTCCATTCTTCTTGGTTTTCTCTACTTTCCTTCTTCCATCCACCAAGCATCATCCTCTCCCTCTGCTGTTTACCTGCAGCTCCCACACCGGGGGGGGGGCTGTGTTTACCCGCTTCACGTGGAAGCAAACCCCGGAAGTGTCTCTGCCTGCAGCAGTCTGACCGAGCAGCTGATTAAACATCTTAGCGGAGAACAGATCCTGTCCTCCGGGTTTACCTTTCAGGGCGTAGTGCATGCCTCCGATCCCGCTGTAGAGCTCCAGCACCCGGAGAGGCTGCATGGCGGCGGACACCTGGAGGCTGATAACCAGCCCGAGGGCGCAGCAGCGCCACCTAGCGGACCGGAGGGCCTGAACCCAACCTCTCTGCAGACCCCAGCGGTGAAAAATACATTGGATAAAAGCTTTTATGTCACAGAAAGAATCTATCTGGTTCCATGACCCAAAATATATTTTTAATAAAGTCGGAAAGTTGGATTTGGTGCTGAAATGTGATGATGAAATTAGGAAACTGTCTGTCCAGTGATCTGAATTTCATTAACAGATATTAAACTTTTATTATTTGACATAATTTACTCCACATGGCTCCACTGGGGAACAACAGAACTATAACGATAAACAGGAAAACAATATTTAACGTTGAAGTTTGGTTTGAAAACAAGGTGATCTTTGTTACTGATCTAAGGGATGATCGTGGACATTTCCTACATTTTAACACCTTTAGAGAAATATTTGGTATTAACTGTTTGACACAGAAATGAACAAAGTCTGCAGAATAAAAGCTGCTGCTCTGCTGCACCTCTCTCTCTCTCTCAGTCAAATAGTCTTTCCAGAACTAAAAAAATTGAGCAATTGCTTATTAGAGATAGAAAATGTAACAATCATTTAACAGGGACAGCATTTAAATGTAAAACCTTTCATTGTTTCACTGGAATGACAAAAATTATAATAATTAATCTTTCAGGTAACATAGAAAAATTTTTTTAAATATTTAACATTCCAATTCCACCAAAGGTAAAAGAAATATAATCTAAAATGATGAATAGTTTTTATCCAACAGCAGAAACTCTGAGAACAGAATTGGATTTGAGGAGGATGCCTGAAACTATGGAACATTCTTCTATTGTTGTCGGGTCACAGGTCGCCTCTGGCAGAACCTGCATATTTGGTTAAGTAATGAAATAGATGATCTAATACTTTTTGAGATAAATCAAACATTAACATACAAGAATGACATTGTGAAGGATTTATCCGACACGCTCCATATGGTCATGAATTTGGGAAGATATATCGATGTATGTAAATGGAAAAATCTAAAACCTTCATTTATACGTTTTAAAAACTAAAAATCTTCTATTGGTCTTTATCGCTGTTAGCCGACAAATATGGACATAAACAGAAAGACATGATGGGTTTCCTGACCCGACAAAATGCTGAAGTGAACAAGATGCCAGGAGTGAGTTTGTCTCTTTTAATTGATTTAAGTTTTGATGTTTCCATTGGTTGTCATAACGCTGCCTGATTGATTGTTTATTTCTGTTTCTCTGCACTAGTTAAGCTGATCTTCTGTATATGAATGTTATTTTCTCTTTTTTTTGTAAAAATGAAAAGTTGAGATTCTTACTTGAAAATATAAATAAATATTTTTTTGTTAAATAAAAAAAAAAAGATCTTGAGGCTGATAAGGAGCCTGGAGGCGCAGTAGCGCCACCTACATGGACAGGCTTTAGAATAAGATGGAAACATTGACAGCAGTAATAATCATGTTAGTCTCAGTGGATCCTGATAAATGAGTGTTTATAGAAATAAAACCTGAAGATTGACTCTTTAAATCCATCCTACATGGGATGAATGTGAAGGTTGAATCTGTTTGCACTGGATCTACAGCTGAACCATCACCATCTCAAAGCAAAGATCTTTCAGACTTAGATCTCATCACTATTAGGAGCAACTTACCGGAACCGGAAGCTGGAGTCCCCTCTCCAATATGGCGGCCAGGTTCACGCACATGAAAGCTTCCGGTGCCGTGTTGCGTCCGCAGCCGGGCGGCGCAGAGGAAGAAAGATTTCCTAATAAGGACTGGGCGCTCCTTCCTCTGGAAACACTTCCGGGTGGGCGGCGCGTCAGAGAAAACTTCCAAACAGATTATTCCTGTTTTTCCTCCTCGGTCAGCCTCTGGGCTCCTTTTCTCTGCTTCCTCTCATCCTCCGTCGCTCCGCTAACGTCCGCGTGCCTTTCTGCTCCATAGTTCCTGAACCATGTCCAAGTCTCTGAAGAAGATCGTGGAGGAAAGTCGGGACAAGAACCTTCCAGAGGTGGAAATGTGCGACAGAGGGATTTCTAACATGCTGGACATCCCGGGGCTGTGTAAGATAAACGATCTGTGATTCCTCAGGGAGGGGGGAGGAGGGGGTCTATGTAGATGGGGGACTATGGAGGCTGAGGTCCAAGTTGTTCATGAAGCCGGAGGTCCATGGAGGTGGGTGTCTATGTCCATGGAGGTCTATGTCCATGGAGGTCTGTATCCATGGAGGTGGTTGTCTATGTCCATGGAGGTCTATGTCCATGGAGGTCTGTATCCATGGAGGTGGTTGTCTATGTCCATGGAGGTCTATGTCCATGGAGGTGGTTGAATATGTCCATGGAGGTCTATGTCCATGGAGGTCTATGTCCATGGAGGTCTGTATCCATGGAGGTGGTTGTCTATGTCCATGGAGGTCTATGTCCATGGAGGTCTGTATCCATGGAGGTGGTTGTCTATGTCCATGGAGGTCTATGTCCATGAAGGCTGGGTCTATGTCCATGAAGGCTGGGTCTATGTCCATGGAGGTGGGGGTCTATGTCAATGGAGGTCTATGTCCATGGAGGTGGGGGTCTATGTCAATGGAGGTCTATGTCCATGAAGGCTGGGTCTATGTCCATGGAGGTGGGGGTCTACCACCTTCATGAAGGCTGGAGGTCCAAGGAGATGGGTGTCTATGTCCATAGAGGTCTATATCAATGGAAGTCTATGTCCATGGAGGCTGGGTCTATGTCCATGGAGGTGGGGGTCTACCACCTTCATGAAGGCTGGAGGTCCAAGGAGATTGGAGTCTATGTCCATAGAGGTCTATGTCCATGGAGGTCTATGTCCATGGAGGTGGGGGGTGTATCTCCATGGAGGTCTATGTCCATAGAGGTCTATATCCATGGAGGTCTATATTCCATGGAGGTGGGGGGTGTATCTCCATGGAGGTCTATGTCCATAGAGGTCTATATCCATGGAGGTCTATGTCCATGGAGGTGGGGGTGTATCTCCATGGAGGTCTATGTCCATAGAGGTCTATATCCATGGAGGTCTATATTCCATGGAGGTGGGGGGTGTATCTCCATGGAGGTCTATCTCCATAGAGGTCTATATCCATGGAGGTCTATGTCCATGAAGGTCTGTTTCCATGGAGGTGGGGGTGTATCTCCATGGGGGCCTATGACCATGGAAGTGGGGGTCTATGTCCATGAAGGTCTATATCCATGGAGGTGAGGGTCTATGTCCATGGAGGTCTATATCCATGGAGGTGAGGGTCTATGTCCATGGAGGTCTATATCCCATGGAGGTGAGGGTCTATGTCCATGTAGGTCTATATCCCATGGAGGTGAGGGTCTATGTCCATGTAGGTCTATATCCCATGGAGGTGAGGGTCTATGTCCATGGAGGTCTATATCCATGGAGGTGCGGGTGTATCTTCATGGAGGTCTATTTCCATGGAGGTGGGGGTGTATCTCCATGGATTCCTATGTACATGGAAGTGTGGGTCTATGTCCATGGACATCTACATCCATGGAGGTGTGGGTCTATGTCCATGAAGGTCTATGTCCATGGAAGTCTATATCCATGGAGGTGGGGGTGTATCTTCATGGAGGTCTATATCCATGGAGCTGGGTGTCTATGTCCATGCAGGTCTATGTCCATGGAGGCTGGGTCTATGTCCATGGAGGTGGGGGTCTACCATCTTCATGAAGGCTGTAGGTCCAAGGAGGTGGGTGTCTTTCTATGTTCATAGAGGCCTATATCCATGGAGGTCTATGTCCGTTGAGGTGGGGGTGTATCTCCATGGAGATCTATGTCCATGGAGGTCTATGTCCATGGAGGTCTATATCCATGGAGGTCTATGTCCGTTGAGGTGGGGGTGTATCTCCATGGAGATCTATGTCCATGGAGGTCTATGTCCATGGAGGTCTATATTCATGGAGGTGGGGGTCTTTGTCCATGGTGGTCTATGTCCATGGAGGTGGGGGTGTATCTCCATGGAGGTGGGGGTCTATGTCCATGGAGGTCTTTGTCCATGGAGGCTGGGTCTATGTCCATGGAGGTGGGGGTCTATGTCCATGGATTTTGGGTTCTATGTCCACGGAGGTGGGGGTCTATGTCTATGGAGGTGGGGGTCTATGTCCATGGATTTTGGGTTCTATGTCCATGGAGGTGGGAGTCTATGTCTATGGAGGTGGGGGTCTACCACTTTCATGGAGGTGGGGGTCTATGTCCGTGGATTTTGGGTTCTATGTCCATGGAGGTGGGAGTCTATGTCCATGGAGGTGGGAGTCTATGTCCATGGAGGTGGGAGTCTATGTCCATGGATTTTGGGTTCTATGTCCATGGAGGTGGGAGTCTATGTCTATGGAGGTGGGGGTCTACCACTTTCATGGAGGTGGGGGTCTATGTCCATGGATTTTGGGTTCTATGTCCATGGAGGTGGGAGTCTATGTCTATGGAGATGGGGGTCTACCACTTTCATGGAGGCTGGAGGTCCACGTTGTTAATGAAGCTGGAGGTCCATGGAGGTGGAGGTCTTCTGCTGCTGAAATCTGAAGGTGTTGGAGTTCTTCTTCATGTCTCTCTGTCTGTGTCTGATTTCAGTCACGCTGTCCCACATCACCCAGCTGGTCCTCAGCCACAACAAGCTGACAGGTAAGAAGCTCCTGACCTTCAGCCTGATGTTTCCTTAGATGGACGAAGGTCCATGAAGGTCTTTCTCCATCTGATGTTTCCTTAGATGGACGAAGGTCCATGAAGGTCTTTCTCCATCTGATGTTTCCTTAGATGGACGAAGGTCCATGAAGGTCTTTCTCCATCTGATGTTTCCTTAGATGGACGAAGGTCCATGAAGGTCTTTCTCCATCTGATGTTTCCTTAGATGGACGAAGGTCCATGAAGGTCTTTCTCCATCTGATGTTTCCTTAGATGGATGAAGGTCCATGAAGGTCTTTCTCCATATGATGTTTCCTTAGATGGATGAAGGTCCATGAAGGTCTTTCTCCATATGATGTTTCCTTGGATGGATGAAGGTCCATGAAGGTCTTTCTCCATCTGATGTTTCCTTAGATGGACGAAGGTCCATGAAGGTCTTTCTCCATATGATGTTTCCTTGGATGGATGAAGGTCCATGAAGGTCTTTCTCCATCTGATGTTTCCTTAGATGGATGAAGGTCCATGAAGGTCTTTCTCCATATGATGTTTCCTTGGATGGATGAAGGTCCATGAAGGTCTTTCTCCATCTGATGTTTCCTTAGATGGACGAAGGTCCATGAAGGTCTTTCTCCATCTGATGTTTCCTTAGATGGACGAAGGTCCATGAAGGTCTTTCTCCATCTGATGTTTCCTTAGATGGACGAAGGTCCATGAAGGTCTTTCTCCATCTGATGTTTCCTTAGATGGACGAAGGTCCATGAAGGTCTTTCTCCATCTGATGTTTCCTTGGATGGATGAAGGTCCATTAAGGTCTTTCTCAATCTCATTTTTCCAGCTGTTCCTCCAAACATCTCAGAGCTGAAGAATCTGGAGGTTCTCAACCTTTTCAACAACCAGATTGAAGAGCTGCCCACCCAGATCAGCAGCCTGCAGAAGCTCAAGCACCTCAACCTAGGGTACGTGATGTCTCCTTCCCCCCCCCCCCCCCCCCCCCCCCCCCTCCTCCTTCCTTTCCTTCCTTCCTTCCTTCCTTCTCGGCTTCCTCAACTCAACTCAACTCTACTTTATTTATAAAGCGCTTTCAGTCAGCCAAAGCTAAAATCAAAGTGCTGTACAGGTCATTTGAGCAGATTATAAAACACAATTATCACCACAACACAAGACAAAAATAAGAAAAAAACAAAACCAAGTAAGAGAAAAGGTAAAGACAGAAACAGCCAAAGGCTGTTCCTTCCCTCGTTCCTTTCTTCTCCGCTTCCTTCCTTCCTTCCTGCCCCCCCCCCACTTCCTTCCTCCTTCCTTCATCCTTCCTTCCTTCTTGGCTTCCTTCATCCTTCCTTCCTTCTTGGCTTCCTTCATTCCTTCCTTCTTGGCTTCCTTCCTTCCTTCCTTCCTGCCTCTCTCCCTTCCTTCCTTCCTGCCTCCCCCCCCACTTCCTTCCTTCCTTCGTCCTTCCTTTTTGGCTTCCTTCATTCCTTCCTTCCTTCCTTCCTTCCTTCCTGCCTCTCTCCCTTCCTTCCTATCTTCCTGCCTGCCTCTCTTCCCTGCTTCCTTCCTTCCTTCCTTCCTTCTTGGCTTCCTTCCTTCTTTACTTCCTTCCTTCGTTCCTTCCTTCGTTCCTTCCTTCTTCGCTTCCTTCCTTCCTTCCTGGCTCTCTCCCTCCCCCCCCCACCCCCCCCCCCCCCCATCCTTCCTTCCTTTCTTCTTCACTTACTTCCTTCCTTCCCTCTTCGCTTCCTTACTTCCTTCCTTCCTTCCCTCTTCGCTTCCTTTTGAAGGCTTTTGAAGGCTCCTATCCAGCTAAAGGTTTGAGAAACAGATCAAACCAATGATGATGATGATGATGATGATGATGATGGCTGTTTTTTCTTAATGCTAACCAGCCGCTGTTGTTTGCTCTGTGGTTCCAGGATGAACCGTCTCAGCGGTTTACCCAGAGGGTTTGGGTCTCTTCCTGCTCTGGAGGTCTTGGATCTCACCTACAACAACCTGAACAAAGACTCACTGCCTGGAAACTTCTTCTACCTGAGTGAGCTTCACCAACCCGCCATGGGGCACGCCTTGGGCTGTTTCTGTCTTTACCTTTTCTCTTCTACCTGAGTGAGCTTCAACCATAACACCATGGGGCACGCCTTGGGCTGTTTCTGTCTTTACCTTTTCTCTTCTACCTGAGTGAGCTTCACCCATAGCACCATGGGGCACGCCTTGGGCTGTTTCTGTCTTTACCTTTTCTCTTCTACCTGAGGGAGCTTCACCCATAGCACCATGGGGCACGCCTTGGGCTGTTTCTGTCTTTACCTTTTCTCTTCTACCTGAGGGAGCTTCAACCATAACACCATGGGGCACGCCTTGGGCTGTTTCTGTCTTTACCTTTTCTCTTCTACCTGAGTGAGCTTCACCCATAACACCATGGGGCACGCCTTGGGCTGTTTCTGTCTTTACCTTTTCTCTTCTACCTGAGTGAGCTTCACCCATAACACCATGGGGCACGCCTTGGGCTGTTTCTGTCTTTACCTTTTCTCTTCTACCTGAGGGAGCTTCAACCATAACACCATGGGGCATGCCTTGGGCTGTTTCTGTCTTTACCTTTTCTCTTCTACCTGAGGGAGCTTCAACCATAACACCATGGGGCACGCCTTGGGCTGTTTCTGTCTTTACCTTTTCTCTTCTACCTGAGGGAGCTTCAACCATAACACCATGGGGTACGCCTTGGGCTGTTTCTGTCTTTACCTTTTCTCTTCTACCTGAGGGAGCTTCACCAACACGCCATGGGGCACGCCTTGGGCTGTTTCTGTCTTTACGTTTTCTCTTCTACCTGAGGGAGCTTCACCAACACACCATGGGGCACGCCTTGGGCTGTTTCTGTCTTTACCTTTTCTCTTCTACCTGAGGGAGCTTCACCAACACACCATGGGGCACGCCTTGGGCTGTTTCTGTCTTTACCTTTTCTCTTCTACCTGAGGGAGCTTCACCAACACACCATGGGGCACGCCTTGGGCTGTTTCTGTCTTTACGTTTTCTCTTCTACCTGAGGGAGCTTCACCAACACACCATGGGGCACGCCTTGGGCTGTTTCTGTCTTTACGTTTTCTCTTCTACCTGAGGGAGCTTCACCAACACACCATGGGGCACGCCTTGGGCTGTTTCTGTCTTTACCTTTTCTCTTCTACCTGAGGGAGCTTCAACCATAACAGCATGGGGCACGCCTTGGGCTGTTTCTGTCTTTACCTTTTCTCTTCTACCTGAGGGAGCTTCAACGATAACACCATGGGGCACGCCTTGGGCTGTTTCTGTCTTTACCTTTTCTCTTCTACCTGAGGGAGCTTCAACCATAACACCATGGGGCACGCCTTGGGCTGTTTCTGTCTTTACCTTTTCTCTTCTACCTGAGGGAGCTTCAACCATAACACCATGGGGCACGCCTTGGGCTGTTTCTGTCTTTACCTTTTCTCTTATACCTGAGGGAGCTTCACCAACACACCATGGGGCATGCCTTGGGCTGTTTCTGTATTTATCTTTTGTCTTCTACCTGCTGCACCTGAAACTGTTCCTCTTTTCTCCTGGTTGTGGTTAAGGAGTTTTGATGGCAGTGGTCCTGGGTTGTTCTTCAGGTTGATCAGCTTTGGGCTCTGCTGCTGAAGCAGGGAGAAGATTCAGTGGAAGAAAAAACATTTTGGCAATCCTCCACGTTTACCCAGGAGAGAAAAACTGGATGTGATTTATTTCAGACAGCAGCTGATGAACCTGCTGCTGACCTTTGACCTTAGGCTAATGAAGACCAGTCCGAGCTTCTGGAGCTTTTTCTCCGGAGCCTGTCCAGATTGATCTGTGTAGATCAGTGTAGCTGATGCCTGGTTAGCAATCAGCAGCCTCTCTGAGGACGGTTTCTGGTTGGAGGTTCTAGGAAAATCAGCACCTTTAAACCTGGGCTGCTTTAACTTCTGCTGGGTCCAATTGGACCGGCATCCATTGGATGGGCTTCTCTTGTCTTGAACTGGGAACTAAAGCTGTCTCTGGGAATTTCCCCTTGATAATGGGAGGCGGCTTTGATCCTGCAGAACCAGAACCAGCCAGAAATATATCCAGTCTGAACCAAACAGCCAGAACCAACCAGACAGAACTATCCAGAAATATACAGTCAGAACCAGTCAGAACCAAGCAGCCAGAAATATATCCAGTTAGAACCTGTCAGAACCAACCTGCCTGAATGCAACCAGAACCAGCCAGAAATATCCAGTCAGAACTAGCCAAAATAAACCATTCAGAACTAGCCAGATTAAACCAGTCAGAATTAGTCAGAATCATTCAGAACAAACTAGTCAGAACCAACCAGCACGAAACAGTCAGAACCAACCGGCCAGAACCAGCCACCCAAAAATGTGCAGTCAGAACCAGCCAAAAATATCAAGTCAGAAGCAGCCAGAACCAACCAGAACAACTCAGAACCAGAATCAGTCAAAACAAACCAACAAGAATCAACCAGAACAATCCAGTCGGAACCAGTCAGATCCAACCAGCAAGAATCAATCAGAACCAGCCAGGCAGAACCAGTCAGAACCGTTCAGAACTTACCAGTCAGAACAAACCAGTCAGAATGAACCAGAACAAACCAGAATCATTCAGTCAGAACCAGTCAGATCCAACCAGCAAGAACCAGTCAGAACCAGCCAACCAGAACCAGTCAGAATCAACCAGCCAGAACCAGCCAGTCAGAACAAACCAACCAGAACCAGTCAGAACCATTTAGAGCTAACCAGTCAGAACCAGCCAGCCAGAAACTGTCAGAACCAGTGAGCCAGAAGCAACCAGCCGGAACCAGTCAAAACGAACCGGCCATAACCAGCCTGCCAGACCCAGTCAGAACCAACCAACCAGAACCAGTCAGAACCAGCGAGCCAGAACCAGTCAAAACCAAACAGCCAGAACCAACCAGCCTGAATCAATCAGAACCAGACAACCAAAGCCAGTCAGAACCAGCCAGAACCAGCCAGAACCAGTCAGAACCAGTCAGTCATAACCAGTCAAAACCGACCAGCCAGAACCAGCCAAAATAAGCCAGCCAGAACCAGTCAGAATCAGCGAGCCAGAACCAGTCAAAGCCAACCAGTCAGAACCAATCAGAACCATCTAGAACCAACCCAAACCAGTTAGAACAATCCACATCCAGTCGGAATTGACCAGACCCAGGATACAGCCTGTCTGGGTGTAACGTTGTCATCAGACACTAGATGGCAGCAGAAGCCAGTAGAACCTCTCCCTGCTGCATCGGTTCAGATAGGAGACAAACTGATCAGCAGCTGTAGGCCTGTACCAGAGCTAGAACTACTGATACTGGTACCAGACCTAGAACCAATGATACTAGTACCAGACCTAGAACCACTGATACTGGTACCAGACCTAGAACCACTAATACTGGTACCAGACCTGGAACCAATGATACTAGTACCAGACCTAGAACCAATGATACTGGTAACAGACCTAGAACCACTGATACTGGTACCAGACCTAGAACCACTGATACTGGTACCAGACCTGGAACCAATGATACTAGTACCAGACCTAGAACCAATGATACTGGTAACAGACCTAGAACCTCTGATACTGGTACCAGACTTAGAACCAATGATACTGGTAACAGACCTAGAACCACTGATACTGGTACCAGACCTAGATACCAATACTGATACTGGTATCACTCAGACCTAGAACACACTCAGCGCTCTCGCTCAGCGAGCTAACTCGTCAACCCAATGCGAAACCACCATTGATATAGTACCAGCCTAGCTCTCTCAATGATACTGAGTAACAGACCTAGAACCACTGATTCTGGTACCAGACTAGAAACCACTGATACTGTTACCAGACCTGGGAGACCAATGATACTAGTACCAGACCTAGAACCAATGATATGGTAACAGACCTAGAACCTCTGATACTGGTACCAGACTTAGAACCAGCCCTTCTGTTTCTAGATTTAGCCACCATGAGAAGTCCTTCTAACTCACCCATCTGTGCTTTGTGTCTCCCAGCCACCCTCAGAGCGCTGTATCTCAGTGACAACGACTTTGAGGATCTTCCTGCTGACATCGAGAAGCTGACAAAGCTGCAGATGATAGGGGGAGGTGCATTTAAAAGACACCAGACAACATATCTGGGAGGTGGAGGCGTACGACTCTCCAGCTGCTGATCGAGGTTCTTTGTATTCGCTCACCTACTCACTCTCGAACTATAGAAAGTAGTTCAGCCAGCTGTATTTTCCATTTTGACGGATGCTGCCTGCCGTCCTCACTAGAAATATAGAAAGTAGATCAGACAGTGCTGTCCAGATGCAAGCCACCAGATGCCCTCGCAATGCGCTCCCTCCCCCTCTTTGTCTGGAGCAGAGAGATTTATGTAGGTAATATACGCTTCTTCCGCGTCCTGCTCCTCCAGACAGCTGATCCAGACGCCTGCGGCCACTGTAGCGCGAAGAAATCGCAGAGCATTTGTTTTGAGATCTAGTGCACTTGAACTATAGAAAGTAGATCAGACAGCTGATCCAGACGCTGCTGCCTGCGTCCTCACTAGAACTATAGAAAGTAGATCAGACAGCTGATCCAGACGCTGCTGCCTGCGTCCTCACTAGAACTATAGAAAGTAGATCAGACAGCTGATCCAGACGCTGCTGCCTGCGTCCTCACTAGAACTATAGAAAGTAGATCAGACAGCTGATCCAGACGCTGCTGCCTGCGTCCTCACTAGAACTATAGAAAGTAGATCAGACAGCTGATCCAGACGCTGCTGCCTGCGTCCTCACTAGAACTATAGAAAGTAGATCAGACAGCTGATCCAGACGCTGCTGCCTGCGTCCTCACTAGAACTATAGAAAGTAGATCAGACAGCTGATCCAGACGCTGCTGCCTGCGTCCTCACTAGAACTATAGAAAGTAGATCAGACAGCTGATCCAGACGCTGCTGCCTGCGTCCTCACTAGAACTATAGAAAGTAGATCAGACAGCTGATCCAGACGCTGCTGCCTGCGTCCTCACTAGAACTATAGAAAGTAGATCAGACAGCTGATCCAGACGCTGCTGCCTGCGTCCTCACTAGAACTATAGAAAGTAGATCAGACAGCTGATCCAGACGCTGCTGCCTGCGTCCTCACTAGAACTATAGAAAGTAGATCAGACAGCTGATCCAGACGCTGCTGCCTGCGTCCTCACTAGAACTATAGAAAGTAGATCAGACAGCTGATCCAGACGCTGCTGCCTGCGTCCTCACTAGAACTATAGAAAGTAGATCAGACAGCTGATCCAGACGCTGCTGCCTGCGTCCTCACTAGAACTATAGAAAGTAGATCAGACAGCTGATCCAGACGCTGCTGCCTGCGTCCTCACTAGAACTATAGAAAGTAGATCAGACAGCTGATCCAGACGCTGCTGCCTGCGTCCTCACTAGAACTATAGAAAGTAGATCAGACAGCTGATCCAGACGCTGCTGCCTGCGTCCTCACTAGAACTATAGAAAGTAGATCAGACAGCTGATCCAGACGCTGCTGCCTGCGTCCTCACTAGAACTATAGAAAGTAGATCAGACAGCTGATCCAGACGCTGCTGCCTGCGTCCTCACTAGAACTATAGAAAGTAGATCAGACAGCTGATCCAGACGCTGCTGCCTGCGTCCTCACTAGAACTATAGAAAGTAGATCAGACAGCTGATCCAGACGCTGCTGCCTGCGTCCTCACTAGAACTATAGAAAGTAGATCAGACAGCTGATCCAGACGCTGCTGCCTGCGTCCTCACTAGAACTATAGAAAGTAGATCAGACAGCTGATCCAGACGCTGCTGCCTGCGTCCTCACTAGAACTATAGAAAGTAGATCAGACAGCTGATCCAGACGCTGCTGCCTGCGTCCTCACTAGAACTATAGAAAGTAGATCAGACAGCTGATCCAGACGCTGCTGCCTGCGTCCTCACTAGAACTATAGAAAGTAGATCAGACAGCTGATCCAGACGCTGCTGCCTGCGTCCTCACTAGAACTATAGAAAGTAGATCAGACAGCTGATCCAGACGCTGCTGCCTGCGTCCTCACTAGAACTATAGAAAGTAGATCAGACAGCTGATCCAGACGCTGCTGCCTGCGTCCTCACTAGAACTATAGAAAGTAGATCAGACAGCTGATCCAGACGCTGCTGCCTGCGTCCTCACTAGAACTATAGAAAGTAGATCAGACAGCTGATCCAGACGCTGCTGCCTGCGTCCTCACTAGAACTATAGAAAGTAGATCAGACAGCTGATCCAGACGCTGCTGCCTGCGTCCTCACTAGAACTATAGAAAGTAGATCAGACAGCTGATCCAGACGCTGCTGCCTGCGTCCTCACTAGAACTATAGAAAGTAGATCAGACAGCTGATCCAGACGCTGCTGCCTGCGTCCTCACTAGAACTATAGAAAGTAGATCAGACAGCTGATCCAGACGCTGCTGCCTGCGTCCTCACTAGAACTATAGAAAGTAGATCAGACAGCTGATCCAGACGCTGCTGCCTGCGTCCTCACTAGAACTATAGAAAGTAGATCAGACAGCTGATCCAGACGCTGCTGCCTGCGTCCTCACTAGAACTATAGAAAGTAGATCAGACAGCTGATCCAGACGCTGCTGCCTGCGTCCTCACTAGAACTATAGAAAGTAGATCAGACAGCTGATCCAGACGCTGCTGCCTGCGTCCTCACTAGAACTATAGAAAGTAGATCAGACAGCTGATCCAGACGCTGCTGCCTGCGTCCTCACTAGAACTATAGAAAGTAGATCAGACAGCTGATCCAGACGCTGCTGCCTGCGTCCTCACTAGAACTATAGAAAGTAGATCAGACAGCTGATCCAGACGCTGCTGCCTGCGTCCTCACTAGAACTATAGAAAGTAGATCAGACAGCTGATCCAGACGCTGCTGCCTGCGTCCTCACTAGAACTATAGAAAGTAGATCAGACAGCTGATCCAGACGCTGCTGCCTGCGTCCTCACTAGAACTATAGAAAGTAGATCAGACAGCTGATCCAGACGCTGCTGCCTGCGTCCTCACTAGAACTATAGAAAGTAGATCAGACAGCTGATCCAGACGCTGCTGCCTGCGTCCTCACTAGAACTATAGAAAGTAGATCAGACAGCTGATCCAGACGCTGCTGCCTGCGTCCTCACTAGAACTATAGAAAGTAGATCAGACAGCTGATCCAGACGCTGCTGCCTGCGTCCTCACTAGAACTATAGAAAGTAGATCAGACAGCTGATCCAGACGCTGCTGCCTGCGTCCTCACTAGAACTATAGAAAGTAGATCAGACAGCTGATCCAGACGCTGCTGCCTGCGTCCTCACTAGAACTATAGAAAGTAGATCAGACAGCTGATCCAGACGCTGCTGCCTGCGTCCTCACTAGAACTATAGAAAGTAGATCAGACAGCTGATCCAGACGCTGCTGCCTGCGTCCTCACTAGAACTATAGAAAGTAGATCAGACAGCTGATCCAGACGCTGCTGCCTGCGTCCTCACTAGAACTATAGAAAGTAGATCAGACAGCTGATCCAGACGCTGCTGCCTGCGTCCTCACTAGAACTATAGAAAGTAGATCAGACAGCTGATCCAGACGCTGCTGCCTGCGTCCTCACTAGAACTATAGAAAGTAGATCAGACAGCTGATCCAGACGCTGCTGCCTGCGTCCTCACTAGAACTATAGAAAGTAGATCAGACAGCTGATCCAGACGCTGCTGCCTGCGTCCTCACTAGAACTATAGAAAGTAGATCAGACAGCTGATCCAGACGCTGCTGCCTGCGTCCTCACTAGAACTATAGAAAGTAGATCAGACAGCTGATCCAGACGCTGCTGCCTGCGTCCTCACTAGAACTATAGAAAGTAGATCAGACAGCTGATCCAGACGCTGCTGCCTGCGTCCTCACTAGAACTATAGAAAGTAGATCAGACAGCTGATCCAGACGCTGCTGCCTGCGTCCTCACTAGAACTATAGAAAGTAGATCAGACAGCTGATCCAGACGCTGCTGCCTGCGTCCTCACTAGAACTATAGAAAGTAGATCAGACAGCTGATCCAGACGCTGCTGCCTGCGTCCTCACTAGAACTATAGAAAGTAGATCAGACAGCTGATCCAGACGCTGCTGCCTGCGTCCTCACTAGAACTATAGAAAGTAGATCAGACAGCTGATCCAGACGCTGCTGCCTGCGTCCTCACTAGAACTATAGAAAGTAGATCAGACAGCTGATCCAGACGCTGCTGCCTGCGTCCTCACTAGAACTATAGAAAGTAGATCAGACAGCTGATCCAGACGCTGCTGCCTGCGTCCTCACTAGAACTATAGAAAGTAGATCAGACAGCTGATCCAGACGCTGCTGCCTGCGTCCTCACTAGAACTATAGAAAGTAGATCAGACAGCTGATCCAGACGCTGCTGCCTGCGTCCTCACTAGAACTATAGAAAGTAGATCAGACAGCTGATCCAGACGCTGCTGCCTGCGTCCTCACTAGAACTATAGAAAGTAGATCAGACAGCTGATCCAGACGCTGCTGCCTGCGTCCTCACTAGAACTATAGAAAGTAGATCAGACAGCTGATCCAGACGCTGCTGCCTGCGTCCTCACTAGAACTATAGAAAGTAGATCAGACAGCTGATCCAGACGCTGCTGCCTGCGTCCTCACTAGAACTATAGAAAGTAGATCAGACAGCTGATCCAGACGCTGCTGCCTGCGTCCTCACTAGAACTATAGAAAGTAGATCAGACAGCTGATCCAGACGCTGCTGCCTGCGTCCTCACTAGAACTATAGAAAGTAGATCAGACAGCTGATCCAGACGCTGCTGCCTGCGTCCTCACTAGAACTATAGAAAGTAGATCAGACAGCTGATCCAGACGCTGCTGCCTGCGTCCTCACTAGAACTATAGAAAGTAGATCAGACAGCTGATCCAGACGCTGCTGCCTGCGTCCTCACTAGAACTATAGAAAGTAGATCAGACAGCTGATCCAGACGCTGCTGCCTGCGTCCTCACTAGAACTATAGAAAGTAGATCAGACAGCTGATCCAGACGCTGCTGCCTGCGTCCTCACTAGAACTATAGAAAGTAGATCAGACAGCTGATCCAGACGCTGCTGCCTGCGTCCTCACTAGAACTATAGAAAGTAGATCAGACAGCTGATCCAGACGCTGCTGCCTGCGTCCTCACTAGAACTATAGAAAGTAGATCAGACAGCTGATCCAGACGCTGCTGCCTGCGTCCTCACTAGAACTATAGAAAGTAGATCAGACAGCTGATCCAGACGCTGCTGCCTGCGTCCTCACTAGAACTATAGAAAGTAGATCAGACAGCTGATCCAGACGCTGCTGCCTGCGTCCTCACTAGAACTATAGAAAGTAGATCAGACAGCTGATCCAGACGCTGCTGCCTGCGTCCTCACTAGAACTATAGAAAGTAGATCAGACAGCTGATCCAGACGCTGCTGCCTGCGTCCTCACTAGAACTATAGAAAGTAGATCAGACAGCTGATCCAGACGCTGCTGCCTGCGTCCTCACTAGAACTATAGAAAGTAGATCAGACAGCTGATCCAGACGCTGCTGCCTGCGTCCTCACTAGAACTATAGAAAGTAGATCAGACAGCTGATCCAGACGCTGCTGCCTGCGTCCTCACTAGAACTATAGAAAGTAGATCAGACAGCTGATCCAGACGCTGCTGCCTGCGTCCTCACTAGAACTATAGAAAGTAGATCAGACAGCTGATCCAGACGCTGCTGCCTGCGTCCTCACTAGAACTATAGAAAGTAGATCAGACAGCTGATCCAGACGCTGCTGCCTGCGTCCTCACTAGAACTATAGAAAGTAGATCAGACAGCTGATCCAGACGCTGCTGCCTGCGTCCTCACTAGAACTATAGAAAGTAGATCAGACAGCTGATCCAGACGCTGCTGCCTGCGTCCTCACTAGAACTATAGAAAGTAGATCAGACAGCTGATCCAGACGCTGCTGCCTGCGTCCTCACTAGAACTATAGAAAGTAGATCAGACAGCTGATCCAGACGCTGCTGCCTGCGTCCTCACTAGAACTATAGAAAGTAGATCAGACAGCTGATCCAGACGCTGCTGCCTGCGTCCTCACTAGAACTATAGAAAGTAGATCAGACAGCTGATCCAGACGCTGCTGCCTGCGTCCTCACTAGAACTATAGAAAGTAGATCAGACAGCTGATCCAGACGCTGCTGCCTGCGTCCTCACTAGAACTATAGAAAGTAGATCAGACAGCTGATCCAGACGCTGCTGCCTGCGTCCTCACTAGAACTATAGAAAGTAGATCAGACAGCTGATCCAGACGCTGCTGCCTGCGTCCTCACTAGAACTATAGAAAGTAGATCAGACAGCTGATCCAGACGCTGCTGCCTGCGTCCTCACTAGAACTATAGAAAGTAGATCAGACAGCTGATCCAGACGCTGCTGCCTGCGTCCTCACTAGAACTATAGAAAGTAGATCAGACAGCTGATCCAGACGCTGCTGCCTGCGTCCTCACTAGAACTATAGAAAGTAGATCAGACAGCTGATCCAGACGCTGCTGCCTGCGTCCTCACTAGAACTATAGAAAGTAGATCAGACAGCTGATCCAGACGCTGCTGCCTGCGTCCTCACTAGAACTATAGAAAGTAGATCAGACAGCTGATCCAGACGCTGCTGCCTGCGTCCTCACTAGAACTATAGAAAGTAGATCAGACAGCTGATCCAGACGCTGCTGCCTGCGTCCTCACTAGAACTATAGAAAGTAGATCAGACAGCTGATCCAGACGCTGCTGCCTGCGTCCTCACTAGAACTATAGAAAGTAGATCAGACAGCTGATCCAGACGCTGCTGCCTGCGTCCTCACTAGAACTATAGAAAGTAGATCAGACAGCTGATCCAGACGCTGCTGCCTGCGTCCTCACTAGAACTATAGAAAGTAGATCAGACAGCTGATCCAGACGCTGCTGCCTGCGTCCTCACTAGAACTATAGAAAGTAGATCAGACAGCTGATCCAGACGCTGCTGCCTGCGTCCTCACTAGAACTATAGAAAGTAGATCAGACAGCTGATCCAGACGCTGCTGCCTGCGTCCTCACTAGAACTATAGAAAGTAGATCAGACAGCTGATCCAGACGCTGCTGCCTGCGTCCTCACTAGAACTATAGAAAGTAGATCAGACAGCTGATCCAGACGCTGCTGCCTGCGTCCTCACTAGAACTATAGAAAGTAGATCAGACAGCTGATCCAGACGCTGCTGCCTGCGTCCTCACTAGAACTATAGAAAGTAGATCAGACAGCTGATCCAGACGCTGCTGCCTGCGTCCTCACTAGAACTATAGAAAGTAGATCAGACAGCTGATCCAGACGCTGCTGCCTGCGTCCTCACTAGAACTATAGAAAGTAGATCAGACAGCTGATCCAGACGCTGCTGCCTGCGTCCTCACTAGAACTATAGAAAGTAGATCAGACAGCTGATCCAGACGCTGCTGCCTGCGTCCTCACTAGAACTATAGAAAGTAGATCAGACAGCTGATCCAGACGCTGCTGCCTGCGTCCTCACTAGAACTATAGAAAGTAGATCAGACAGCTGATCCAGACGCTGCTGCCTGCGTCCTCACTAGAACTATAGAAAGTAGATCAGACAGCTGATCCAGACGCTGCTGCCTGCGTCCTCACTAGAACTATAGAAAGTAGATCAGACAGCTGATCCAGACGCTGCTGCCTGCGTCCTCACTAGAACTATAGAAAGTAGATCAGACAGCTGATCCAGACGCTGCTGCCTGCGTCCTCACTAGAACTATAGAAAGTAGATCAGACAGCTGATCCAGACGCTGCTGCCTGCGTCCTCACTAGAACTATAGAAAGTAGATCAGACAGCTGATCCAGACGCTGCTGCCTGCGTCCTCACTAGAACTATAGAAAGTAGATCAGACAGCTGATCCAGACGCTGCTGCCTGCGTCCTCACTAGAACTATAGAAAGTAGATCAGACAGCTGATCCAGACGCTGCTGCCTGCGTCCTCACTAGAACTATAGAAAGTAGATCAGACAGCTGATCCAGACGCTGCTGCCTGCGTCCTCACTAGAACTATAGAAAGTAGATCAGACAGCTGATCCAGATGCTGCTGCCTGCGTCCTCACTAGAACTATAGAAAGTAGATCAGACAGCTGATCCAGACGCTGCTGCCTGCGTCCTCACTAGAACTATAGAAAGTAGATCAGACAGCTGATCCAGACGCTGCTGCCTGCGTCCTCACTAGAACTATAGAAAGTAGATCAGACAGCTGATCCAGACGCTGCTGCCTGCGTCCTCACTAGAACTATAGAAAGTAGATCAGACAGCTGATCCAGACGCTGCTGCCTGCGTCCTCACTAGAACTATAGAAAGTAGATCAGACAGCTGATCCAGACGCTGCTGCCTGCGTCCTCACTAGAACTATAGAAAGTAGATCAGACAGCTGATCCAGACGCTGCTGCCTGCGTCCTCACTAGAACTATAGAAAGTAGATCAGACAGCTGATCCAGACGCTGCTGCCTGCGTCCTCACTAGAACTATAGAAAGTAGATCAGACAGCTGATCCAGACGCTGCTGCCTGCGTCCTCACTAGAACTATAGAAAGTAGATCAGACAGCTGATCCAGACGCTGCTGCCTGCGTCCTCACTAGAACTATAGAAAGTAGATCAGACAGCTGATCCAGACGCTGCTGCCTGCGTCCTCACTAGAACTATAGAAAGTAGATCAGACAGCTGATCCAGACGCTGCTGCCTGCGTCCTCACTAGAACTATAGAAAGTAGATCAGACAGCTGATCCAGACGCTGCTGCCTGCGTCCTCACTAGAACTATAGAAAGTAGATCAGACAGCTGATCCAGACGCTGCTGCCTGCGTCCTCACTAGAACTATAGAAAGTAGATCAGACAGCTGATCCAGACGCTGCTGCCTGCGTCCTCACTAGAACTATAGAAAGTAGATCAGACAGCTGATCCAGACGCTGCTGCCTGCGTCCTCACTAGAACTATAGAAAGTAGATCAGACAGCTGATCCAGACGCTGCTGCCTGCGTCCTCACTAGAACTATAGAAAGTAGATCAGACAGCTGATCCAGACGCTGCTGCCTGCGTCCTCACTAGAACTATAGAAAGTAGATCAGACAGCTGATCCAGACGCTGCTGCCTGCGTCCTCACTAGAACTATAGAAAGTAGATCAGACAGCTGATCCAGACGCTGCTGCCTGCGTCCTCACTAGAACTATAGAAAGTAGATCAGACAGCTGATCCAGACGCTGCTGCCTGCGTCCTCACTAGAACTATAGAAAGTAGATCAGACAGCTGATCCAGACGCTGCTGCCTGCGTCCTCACTAGAACTATAGAAAGTAGATCAGACAGCTGATCCAGACGCTGCTGCCTGCGTCCTCACTAGAACTATAGAAAGTAGATCAGACAGCTGATCCAGACGCTGCTGCCTGCGTCCTCACTAGAACTATAGAAAGTAGATCAGACAGCTGATCCAGACGCTGCTGCCTGCGTCCTCACTAGAACTATAGAAAGTAGATCAGACAGCTGATCCAGATGCTGCTGCCTGCGTCCTCACTAGAACTATAGAAAGTAGATCAGACAGCTGATCCAGACGCTGCTGCCTGCGTCCTCACTAGAACTATAGAAAGTAGATCAGACAGCTGATCCAGATGCTGCTGCCTGCGTCCTCACTAGAACTATAGAAAGTAGATCAGACAGCTGATCCAGACGCTGCTGCCTGCGTCCTCACTAGAACTATAGAAAGTAGATCAGACAGCTGATCCAGACGCTGCTGCCTGCGTCCTCACTAGAACTATAGAAAGTAGATCAGACAGCTGATCCAGACGCTGCTGCCTGCGTCCTCACTAGAACTATAGAAAGTAGATCAGACAGCTGATCCAGACGCTGCTGCCTGCGTCCTCACTAGAACTATAGAAAGTAGATCAGACAGCTGATCCAGACGCTGCTGCCTGCGTCCTCACTAGAACTATAGAAAGTAGATCAGACAGCTGATCCAGACGCTGCTGCCTGCGTCCTCACTAGAACTATAGAAAGTAGATCAGACAGCTGATCCAGACGCTGCTGCCTGCGTCCTCACTAGAACTATAGAAAGTAGATCAGACAGCTGATCCAGACGCTGCTGCCTGCGTCCTCACTAGAACTATAGAAAGTAGATCAGACAGCTGATCCAGACGCTGCTGCCTGCGTCCTCACTAGAACTATAGAAAGTAGATCAGACAGCTGATCCAGACGCTGCTGCCTGCGTCCTCACTAGAACTATAGAAAGTAGATCAGACAGCTGATCCAGACGCTGCTGCCTGCGTCCTCACTAGAACTATAGAAAGTAGATCAGACAGCTGATCCAGACGCTGCTGCCTGCGTCCTCACTAGAACTATAGAAAGTAGATCAGACAGCTGATCCAGACGCTGCTGCCTGCGTCCTCACTAGAACTATAGAAAGTAGATCAGACAGCTGTTTCGTTTTAGTTTTAGCTGTCATGCTAACAGATGCTAACGGATATTTCTCTGTGTCCAGCTGAGTCTCCGGGACAACGACCTGATCTCGTTACCCAGGGAGATCGGTGAACTGGCTCAGCTGAAGGAGCTTCACATCCAGGGCAACAGACTGACCGTCCTTCCTCCTGAACTCGGTACTCAGCTTCCTCCTCCTCATCCTCGCTGCCTCCCCCACCTTTAGCACCAATGCTAATCAGATGGTTGAGCTGCAGGTTTCTCTCTATTGATTTTCCATTCATCTGAATCTGCTCTGCTCCAAGGTTTTTACTGTAATGCATTAATCAGTGTTTTAATGAGATTAATGGGGCTGAAGGCCGCAGACAAAGATCACCATAATATAGAATCTATTCCTGCTTGTCTTCCAAACAGACATGTCTTCTTTTAATGGTTTTCTGTCAGAATGTTGACATGTTTCATTATTTGGGACTCAATATGGCCGACATGTTGAATCCATAGAGCTGATCAACAGCTCTGATGGGATTGGTCTAACAGAACAGAAGAGTCTGCCTGGTGGACCAATCAGAGCCCTTTACACAGGAAACACAATAAAAACAAACTTTAATTTTATAATGTTTATCTTTTTAAACTAGTCCATCATTAGACTGGATGCTATAGACTGGACACTCTTGACTGGACGCTATAGATGGGACGCTATAGACTGGAAGCTTTAGACTGGACGCTATAGGCTGGACGCTATAGACTGGACACTGTTGACTGGACGCTATAGATGGGACGCTATAGACTGGACGCTATAGACTGGACGCTATAGGCTGGATGCTATAGACTGGAAGCTTTAGACTGGACGCTATAGACTGGATGCTATAGACTGGAAGCTTTAGACTGGACACTATAGGCTGGACACTATAGACTGGACGCTATAGATGGAACGCTATAGACTGGACGCTATAGGCTGGACACTACAGACTGGAAGCTTTAGACTGGACGCTATAGGCTGGACACTCTTGACTGGACGCTATAGATGGAACGCTATAGACTGGACGCTATAGGCTGGACACTATAGACTGGAAGCTTTAGACTGGACGCTATAGGCTGGACACTATAGACTGGATGCTATACACTGGACGCTTTAGACTCGACACTATAGGCTGGACGCTATAGACTGGAAGCTTTAGACTGGACACTATAGACTGGACACTCTTGACTGGACGCTATAGATGGAACGCTATAGACTGGACGCTATAGGCTGGACACTATAGACTGGAAGCTTTAGACTGGACGCTATAGGCTGGACACTATAGACTGGATGCTATACACTGGACGCTTTAGACTCGACACTATTGGCTGGACGCTATAGACTGGATGCTATACACTGGACGCTTTAGACTCGACACTATAGGCTGGACGCTATAGACTGGACGCTATACACTGGCTGCTTTAGACTTGACACTCTAGGCTGGACGCTATAGACTGGACGCTATACACTGGCCGCTTTAGACTCGACACTCTAGACTGGACGCTGTAGACTGGATGATTTAGACTGGATGCTTTGGACTCAACACTCTAGACTGGACGCTGTAGATGGGACGCTATAGACTGGAAGCTTTAGACTGGACGCTATAGGCTGGACACTATAGACTGGATGCTATACACTGGACGCTTTAGACTCGACACTATAGGCTGGACACTAGACTGGACGCTATACACTGGACGCTTTAGACTCGACACTCTAGACTGGACGCTTTAGACTCGACACTCTAGACTAAGGGTGTGCAAAATAATCGTCAAATCGATGCATCGTGATTCTAATTTTTGTGATCTACTGAATCGATTCTTGAAGGCAAGAATCGATTATAAAAAAAAAAAATGAACAAATAAAATACATTAATGGTTGGCGCACATCAATCAAACCAAGTGGAATACAACTTCCAGTCCAGCAGATGTCGCTGCGGATGTGTTGACGCCTGCTGCTTTGTGTCATAAGCATGTCCGGACTGATTATCCTCACTTTGTTATTTTAAGTTTGATGAATCCTAAGATCTTTTTGTTGGTGTGTCCATGCCAGTAATAGTAATATTTCTGTCCAGTATTTGTTTTCATGGCAACCCCTCCAAAAGTAATTTCAATAAATCCAGCTATGTATGAATTCAGTTGCTTTCAGTTATGTATCAATTGAAGACACTATCCAGATCACACCCAGCCAGTCAGCCACTGGTAAGGGCTGTATCTTTTTCTTACAGTGTTCAGTGAAAATATCGCAATGCATCGCAATATTTCAAGTATCGTGATGCATCGTGATAGAATCGCATCGTGGCATGTGAATCGTGATTCGAATCGAATCGTGACTTCTTTGCCAATACCCACCCCTACTCTAGACTGGACGCTATACACTGGCTGCTTTAGACTTGACACTCTAGGCTGGACACTATAGACTGGACGCTATACACTGGCCGCTTTAGACTCGACACTCTAGACTGGACGCTGTAGACTGGATGATTTAGACTGGATGCTTTGGACTCGACACTCTAGACTGGACGCTGTAGACTGGATGATTTAGACTGGACGCTATAGATGGGACGCTATAGACTGGATGCTATAAACTGGAGATTTTAGACTGGACGTTGAGATATGATTTAGACTGGATGCTTTAAACTCGACATTTTAGACTGGAAGCTTTAGACTGGGCGCTATACACTGGACTCTTTAGACTCGACAATCTAGACTGGACGCTGTAGACTGGAGGATTTAGACTGGACGCTATAGATGGGACGCTATAGACTGGAAGCTTTAGACTGGAGGCTATAGGCTGGACGCTGTAGACTGGACGCTATACACTGGACGCTTTAGATTTGACACTCTAGACTGGACGCTATAGGCTGGACGCTTTAGACTCGACACTCTAGAATAGACGCTATAGACTGGACGCTATACACTGGCTGCTTTAGACTTGACACTCTAGGCTGGATGCTATAGACTGGACGCTATACACTGGACGCTTTAGACTCGACGCTATAGGCTGGACGCTATAGACTGGACGCTATACACTGGACGCTTTAGACTCGACACTCTAGACTGGACGCTATACACTGGCTGCTTTAGACTTGACACTCTAGGCTGGACGCTATAGACTGGACGCTATACACTGGCCGCTTTAGACTCGACACTCTAGACTGGACGCTGTAGACTGGATGATTTAGACTGGATGCTTTGGACTCGACACTCTAGACTGGACGCTGTAGACTGGATGATTTAGACTGGATGCTTTGGACTCGACACTCTAGACTGGACGCTGTAGACTGGATTATTTAGACTGGATGCTATAGATGGGACGCTATAGACTGGATGCTATAAACTGGAGATTTTAGACTGGACGCTCGAGATATGATTTCGACTGGATGCTTTAAACTCGACATTTTAGACTAGAAGCTTTAGACTGGGCGCTATACACTGGACTCTTTACACTCGACAATCTAGACTGGACGCTGTAGACTGGATGATTTAGACTGGACGCTATAGATGGGTCGCTATAGACTGGATGCTATAAACTGGACATTTTAGACTGGACACTCGAGACTGGATGATTTAGACTGAATGCTTTAAACTCGACATTTTAGACTGGAAGCTCTAGACTGGATGCTTCAGACTGGGCGCTATAGACTGCAAGCTATAGACAGGACGCCTTGACTGGACACTCTAGACTGAACGCTATTGACTGGATGCTATTGACTAGACTCTATAGACTGGATGATTTAGACTGGACAGTATAAACTCGACATTTTAGACTGGACGTTTTACAATTGACGCTATAGACTGGATGCTTTAAACTTGACATTTTAGACTGGAAGCTCTAGACTGAGCACTTTAGACTAGACACTTTAGACTGGATGCAGTAGACTGTACAATATTGACTGGACACTTGACTGGATGCTATTGAATGGACGCTTTAGACTGGACGCTATAAACTGGACATTTTAGACTGGACGCTTTAGACTGGATTCTATAGACTGGAAGCTTAAGACTAGACGCTTTAGACTGGAAACTCTAGACTGGATGATTTAGACTGTACGCTATAGACTGGACGCTTTAGACTAGACACTCTAGACTGGACGCTTTAGACTGCACGGTATTGACTGGACGCTCTGGGCTGGACGCAGTAGACTGGACACTCTAGACTCTACGCTATTGACTGGACGCTATTGACGCTTTGGACTGGATGCTATAAACTGGACGCTTTACAATGGACGCTATAGACTGGATGCTTTAAACTCGACATTTTAGACTGGAAGCTTTAGACTGGATGCTATAGACTGGACTGTTAAGACTGGACGCTTTAGACTGGAAACTCTAGACTGGACGCTATTGATTGGACCCTATTGACTGGATGCTATAAACTGGAAATTTTAGACTGGACACTTTACAGTGGACGCTATAGACTGGACACTTTGCAAATCATGACTAAATAATAGAAGCCTAACTGATTGTAATAATTGTCTTTGCAGGGAATCTGGATCTAACTGGTCCAAAGCAGGTGTTCAAAGCTGAGAACAATCCGTGGGTCACTCCCATCGCAGACCAGTTTCAACTGGGAGTCTCCCATGTCTTCGAATACGTCCGCTCAGAGACCTATAAGTAGTAAGTCATTAAACTTACACGCTGTCATTATCCTTGTCCCAGTTTGTCCTTCCAATTAACATGAAAGTTTATCCTCTCAGTTAAAACCAAACCAGTTTATCTTCCCATTTAACACTGAACCAGTTTATCCTCCCAGTTAAAACCAAACCAGTTTATCTTCCCAGTTAAAATTAAACCAGTTTATCCTCCCAGTTAAGACCAAACCAGTTTGTCTTCCCAGTTAACACTAAACCAGTTTATCCTCCCAGTTAAGACCAAACCAGTTTATCCTCCCAGTTAAGACCAAACCAGTTTATGTTCCCAGTTAACACTAAACCAGTTTACCCTCCCAGTTAAGATCAAACCAGTTTATCTTCCCAGTTAAGACCAAACCAGTTTATCTTTCCAGTTAACACCTCACCAGTTTATCCTCCCAGTTAAGACCAAACCAGTTTATCTTCCCAGTTAAGACCAAACCAGTTTATCTTCCTAGTTAAGACCAAACCAGTTTACCCTCCCAGCTGAGACCAAACCAGTTTATCTTCCCAGTTAAGACCAAACTAGTTTATCCTCCCAGTTGAGACCAAACCAGTTTATCTTCCCAGTTAAGACCAAACCAGTTTATCCTCCCAGTTAAGACCAAACCAGTTTATCTTCCCAGTTAAGACCAAACCAGTTTATCTTCCCAGTTAAGACCAAACCAGTTTACCCTCCCAGCTGAGACCAAACCAGTTTATCTTCCCAGTTAAGACCAAACCAGTTTATCCTCCCAGCTGAGACCAAACCAGTTTATCTTCCCAGTTAAGACCAAACCAGTTTATCCTCCCAGTAAAGACCAAACCAGTTTATCTTCCCAGTTAAGACCAAACCAGTTTATCCTCCCAGTTAAGACCAAACCAGTTTATCCTCCCAGTTAAGACCAAACTAGTTTATCCTCTCAGTTAA
Organism: Cyprinodon tularosa; assembly: GCF_016077235.1. Classification (NCBI taxonomy): domain Eukaryota; kingdom Metazoa; phylum Chordata; class Actinopteri; order Cyprinodontiformes; family Cyprinodontidae; genus Cyprinodon; species Cyprinodon tularosa. Next base: position 205,589 of record NW_024037990.1, on the reverse strand, counting down.
GACCAAACCAGTTTATCCTCCCAGTTGAGACCAAACCAGTTTATCTTCCCAGTTAAGACCAAACTAGTTTATCCTCTCAGTTAAGACCAAACCAGTTTATCTTCCCAGTTAAGACCAAACTAGTTTATCCTCTCAGTTAAGACCAAACCAGTTTATCCTCCCAGTTGAGACCAAACCATTTTTATTTTCCCCTTTTAAAGGGAAAAAACTAGTTTATCCTCTCAGTTAAGCCAAACCATTTTATCTTCCCATTAAGCCCAAAACTATTTTATCCTTTTATTTAAAGCCCAAAACCCAGTTTACCCCCCCATTTTGGGGACCAAACCGGGAATTATTTCCCCCATTTAAGCCCAAAACCATTTTTATCCCCTTTTTTTAAAGGCCCAAAACCATTTTACCCCCCCAAGCTGAGCCCAAAACCCCGTTTTTTTCCCCCCCAAGTTAAAAACCAAACCATTTATCCCCCCAGTAAAGCCCAAAACCCCATTTTTAAAATCCTCCCAGTTAAGCCCAAAAACTTTTTTTATCCCCCTCGTTAAGCCCAAAAAACCAGTTTATCTTCCCATTAAGACCAAACTAGTTTATCCCCCGTTGAGCCCAAAACCAGTTTATTTTCCCCAGTTAAAAACCAAACTAGTTTATCCTCCAGTTAAAAAACCAAAACCCCATTTTTATTTTCCCCAGTTAAGACCAAACCCTTTTTTTATCCCAGTAAAGCCCAAAAACCTTTTTATTTCCCATTTTACCCCCAAAACCCCGGGTTTTTTTTATTGAATTTGGGTGAAAAAATCATTTGAAAAAAACCCAGACTGGATCATTTGAAAGTCTAAGCAATTTTTAGATTTAGGCATAAAAATTTTCTACTTTGGAGTAGTGGGGAAAAGGGGGCGGGGAGGCTCTGAGGGGGGGGGGGGGACGGTTAGATTTTTAGGCAAAAAAAATTTTCATGGATAGTGAGGAAGGGGTTGGGCTCTGGAAAAGTGTTAGATTCAGGCATTTTAATTCAACATGGATAGTGGGGAAAGGGGTGGGGCTTGGAGACGGTTAGTTCCCTAGGCATTTTTTATCTCCCATGGAGTAGTGGGGAAAGGGGCTGGAGGCTCTGAGAGACGTGTTAGTTTCCCAAGGCCCAATATATCTACATGGAGTAGTGGGGAAAGGGGGGCTGGAGGCTTTTGAGAGAGTGTTAGATTCTAGGCATATATTTTCTAATGAAGTGTAAAGGAAGGTGTGGAGGCCTGAGAACGTTTTAGTTTTCTAGGCTTATATATCTACTTTAAGTAGAGAGGAAGTGCGGGAGGCTCTGGGGGAAAGTGTTGGGATTCCTAGGCATATAAAATCTAATAATTAGTAAAGGAAAGGTGCTGGAGGCCTAAAGGGGAAGTTTTTAAATTTCTAGGCAAAAATATTTTCAGGGAGTAGTGAGGAGGGGCTGGAGCTCTGAGGACGTGTTAGATTCTAGGCATATAAAACACAGGGAAGTAGTGGGGAAAAGGGGGCTGGGAAGGCTCTGAGAGAGTGTTAGATTCTGGGGGCATAAAAAATTTTACAGGGAGTGTGGGAAAAGGGGCGGAGGCTCTGGGGAACGTGTTAAAAAGTTTCCCTAGGCTAAATATCTAAATAAAGTAGTGGGGAAAAGGGGCTGGAGGCTCTGAGAGACGTTTTTAGATTCTAGGCATATTTTATCAAAAAGGATAGTGAGGAAAAGGGGCGGGGAGGCTCGGGGAAGACGTGTTAGATGCTGGGCCCTTTATATCTACATGAAGTAGGGGGGGGAAAATGCTGGAGGCTTGAAGAGGGTTAAAAATTTTCCTAGGCATATATACTACATAAAGTAGTGGGGAAAAGGTGCGGGAGGCTCGAGGGACGTGTTAGATTTACATATATATCTACATGGGTAGTGGGGAAAGGTGCGGGAGGCCCCTGGGGGGAACGTGTTAGATTCTAGGCATTTATATCTACAGGGAAGTAGTGAGGAAGGGCTGGAGGCTTTTAGGACGTGTTGGGATTTAGGAAAATTTATCTACATGGAGTGGGTGGGGGAAGGGGCTGGAGGCTCGAAACGTTTTTAGATTTGGGCCCATATATTTCTACATGGAGTAGTGGGGAAAAGGGGCGGGGAGGCTCTGAGGGCGTGTTTGATTTGGCATATAAAAATCTTACAGGGAAGTAGTGAGGAAGGTGCTGGAGGCTCTGAGGGACGTGTTAGATTCTAGGCATATATATCTACATGAAGTAGTGAGGAAGGGTGCTGGAGGCTCTGAGAGACGTGTTAGATTCTAGGCATATATATCTACATGAAGTAGTGAGGAAGGTGCTGGAGGCTCTGAGGGACGTGTTAGATTCTAGGCATATATATCTACATGGAGTAGTGAGGAAGGTGCTGGAGGCTCTGAGGGACGTGTTAGATTCTAGGCATATATATCTACATGGAGTAGTGAGGAAGGTGCTGGAGGCTCTGAGAGACGTGTTAGATTCTAGGCATATATATCTACATGGAGTAGTGAGGAAGGTGCTGGAGGCTCTGAGAGACGTGTTAGATTCTAGGCATATATATCTACATGAAGTAGTGAGGAAGGTGCTGGAGGCTCTGAGGGACGTGTTAGATTCTAGGCATATATATCTACATGAAGTAGTGAGGAAGGTGCTGGAGGCTCTGAGAGACGTGTTAGATTCTAGGCATATATATCTACATGGAGTAGTGAGGAAGGTGCTGGAGGCTCTGAGAGACGTGTTAGATTCTAGGCATATATATCTACATGAAGTAGTGAGGAAGGTGCTGGAGGCTCTGAGAGACGTGTTAGATTCTAGGCATATATATCTACATGGAGTAGTGAGGAAGGTGCTGGAGGCTCTGAGGGACGTGTTAGATTCTAGGCATATATATCTACATGAAGTAGTGAGGAAGGTGCTGGAGGCTCTGAGAGACGTGTTAGATTCTAGGCATATATATCTACATGAAGTAGTGAGGAAGGTGCTGGAGGCTCTGAGAGACGTGTTAGATTCTAGGCATATATATCTACATGAAGTAGTGAGGAAGGTGCTGGAGGCTCTGAGAGACGTGTTAGATTCTAGGCATATATATCTACATGAAGTAGTGAGGAAGGTGCTGGAGGCTCTGAGGGACGTGTTAGATTCTAGGCATATATATCTACATGAAGTAGTGAGGAAGGTGCTGGAGGCTCTGAGGGACGTGTTAGATTCTAGGCATATATATCTACATGGAGTAGTGAGGAAGGTGCTGGAGGCTCTGAGAGACGTGTTAGATTCTAGGCATATATATCTACATGGAGTAGTGAGGAAGGTGCTGGAGGCTCTGAGAGACGTGTTAGATTCTAGGCATATATATCTACATGAAGTAGTGAGGAAGGTGCTGGAGGCTCTGAGAGACGTGTTAGATTCTAGGCATATATATCTACATGAAGTAGTGAGGAAGGTGCTGGAGGCTCTGAGGGACGTGTTAGATTCTAGGCATATATATCTACATGAAGTAGATATACCACCATCACTATCACCACCACAACCATCACCACCATCACATCCACTACCATCACCACCATGAACACCAACACCACCATCACTATCACAACCACCACTACAATCACCACTATCACCACCATCACATCCACTACCATCACCACCATAACGATCACCACCACCACCATCACCACCATAACGATCACCACCACAACCATCACCACCATGAACACCAACACCACCATCACTATCACAACCACCACTACAATCACCACTATCACCACCATCACATCCACTACCATCACCACCACCATCACCACCATAACGAACACCACCACTACCATCACTACCACAACCATCACTAAAATCACCACCATCACCACCATGAACACCTCCACTGCCATCACCACCACCACAAATCACAACCACAACCAACCATCACCACCACCATCACCACATAATAACCACTAGGAGCAAACAATTGGAACAACACTGTTCTTCCTGATCATCTATTTCCTCCTAAACCTGCCATGGGTGTCTGCTGATCTTTGACCTTCAGGGTCCAAAGGGATGAGGCAGGCAGTTCAGTCCCTGCTGGTTCTTTTACCCTGGCTCTAGTGTTGGTGAGGTGGTCTGCCTTGGAACTGGATATAGAGCAGCAACTGTGTGGTCCTCACTCTGGTTGTAGCTTTACCAGAGCAAACAGGCAGGTCTGGTTTAGCAAATTGGCCAAAGGGCCAGTTCCAGGCAGATTTCTCCCTCGTTCCTATGGGGTGGGCTTGTTTTCGGTCTGAACACGACCTTAAAGACCCCCCATCCCAATGGGGTGGGCTTGTTTTCGGTCTGAACACGACCTTAAAGACCCCCGATCCCAATGGGTGGGCCTGTTTTTGGTCTGAACACGACCTTAAAGACCCCCCATCCCAATGGGGTGGGCCTGTTTTTGGTCTGAACACGACCTTAAAGACCCCCCATCCCAATGGGGTGGGCCTGTTTTTGGTCTGAACACGACCTTAAAGACCCCCCATCCCAATGGGGTGGGCTTTTTTTCGGTCTGAACAAGACCTTAAAGACCCCCCATCCCAATGGGGTGGGCCTGTTTTTGGTCTGAACACGACCTTAAAGACCCCCCAATCCCAATGCGGTGGGCCTGTTTTCGGTCTGAACACGACCTTAAAGACCCCCCATCCCAATGGGGTGTGCTTGTTTTCGGTCTGAACAAGACCTTAAAGACCCCCGATCCCAATGGGTGGGCCTGTTTTTGGTCTGAACACGACCTTAAAGACCCCCATCCCAATGGGGTGGGCCTGTTTTTGGTCTGAACACGACCTTAAAGACCCCCAATCCCAATGGGGTGGGCCTGTTTTTGGTCTGAACACGACCTTAAAGACCCCCCATCCCAATGGGGTGGGCCTGTTTTTGGTCTGAACACGACCTTAAAGACCCCCCATCCCAATGGGGTGGGCCTGTTTTTGGTCTGAACACGACCTTAAAGACCCCCAATCCCAATGATGTGGGCCTGTTTTTGGTCTGAACACGACCTTAAAGACCCCCCATCCCAATGGGGTGGGCCTGTTTTTGGTCTGAACACGACCTTAAAGACCCCCAATCCCAATGACGTGGGCTTGTTTTCGGTCTGAACACGACCTTAAAGACCCCCCATCCCAATGGGGTGTGCTTGTTTTCGGTCTGAACACGACCTTAAAGACCCCCGATCCCAATGGGGTGGGCCTGTTTTTGGTCTGAACACGACCTTAAAGACCCCCGATCCCGATGGGGTGGGCCTGTTTTTGGTCTGAACACGACCTTAAAGACCCCCAATCCCAATGATGTGGGCTTGTTTTCGGTCTGAACACGACCTTAAAGACCCCCAATCCCAATGGGGTGGGCCTGTTTTTGGTCTGAACACGACCTTAAAGACCCCCCATCCCAATGGGGGTGGGCCTGTTTTTGGTCTGAACACGACCTTAAAGACCCCCAATCCCAATGATGTGGGCCTGTTTTTGGTCTGAACACGACCTTAAAGACCCCCATCCCAATGGGGTGGGCCTGTTTTTGGTCTGAACACGACCTTAAAGACCCCCCATCCCAATTGGGTGGGCCTGTTTTTGGTCTGAACACAACCTTGAAGACACCCCATTCCAATGGGGTGGGCCTGTTTTTGGTCTGAACACGACCTTAAAGACCCCCAATCCCAATGATGTGGGCCTGTTTTTGGTCTGAACACGACCTTAAAGACCCCCCATCCCAATGAGGTGGGCCTGTTTTTGGTCTGAACACGACCTTAAAGACCCCCAATCCCAATGGGGTGGGCCTGTTTTTGGTCTGAACACGACCTTAAAGACCCCCCATCCCAATGGGGTGGGCCTGTTTTTGGTCTGAACACGACCTTAAAGACCCCCAATCCCAATGAGGTGGGCCTGTTTTTGGTCTGAACACGACCTTAAAGACCCCCCATCCCAATGGGGTGGGCTTGTTTTCGGTCTGAACACGACCTTAAAGACCCCCGATCCCAATGGGGTGGGCCTGTTTTTGGTCTGAACACGACCTTAAAGACCCCCCATCCCTATGGGGTGGGCTTGTTTTTGGTCTGAACACGACCTTAAAGACCCCCCATCCCAATGGGGTGGGCCTATTTTTGGTCTGAACACAACCTTGAAGACCCCCCATTCCAATGGGGTGGGCCTGTTTTTTGTCTGAACACGACCTTAAAGACCCCCATCCCAATGGGGTGGGCCTGTTTTTGGTCTGAACACGACCTTAAAGACCCCCCATCCCAATGGGGTGGGCCTGTTTTCGGTCTGAACACGACCTTAAAGACCCCCCATCCCTATGGGGTAGGCTTGTTTTCGGTCTGAACAAGACCTTAAAGACCCCCAATCCCAATGGGTGGGCCTGTTTTCGGTCTGAACACAACCTTAAATACCCCCAATCCCAATGGGGTGGGCCTGTTTCCAGTCTAAAAACGACCTTAACGACCCCCCATCCCAATGGGGTGGGCCTGTTTCCAGTCTGAAAACGACCTTAAAGACCCCCATCCCTATGGGGTGGGCCTGAATTTTCAGGTTTTCTAAGCCATAACAAGGCTTTGAATTGAAAAAACTTCCTGGATGGGAAACAAAACATCTTCCAGCAAAGTTCAGTGGATTGTTTTTAACTTTTTTTTTTTAACCAATTGGCCAAGGTTATCAGTTCACTGATGTTAATTTAACCCCACCCCCCCACCCCGCCCAAATGACCAGGTCAATATTCCCAAAGACACTAAAGGATCAAATCTAGATCTAGAAGTAATGAACAGCGGTCTGCTGTTTGACCCCAGGATGTTTCTGCTCAGTTTTCTCCTCCCAGGTGTTTAGAAATGTCTGCAGTAGAGTCATCGACACCAAGCAGCCCAACATCTCCAGCCTCTGGCTGTAAAGTCACAGACTTGATGCAACCAGCCGGGTTTCCGTTGATACAAACTTTTTCATTGTCTGAATGATTTGATAGAAGTTTGTCTGAAATAGAAATGAAGTGAAACTGTTTCAGTAAAACCAGTCAGTTGATCCATATTCAGCGTCTCCTTCCACTTTCCCTAAAAACACATCCACACATGCTTCACTTTTAATAGAGAAAACCAAGTGTTTCTGCTCCTTGGTGACTCATGCAGATGCTGCCTGTTCTTAATTAAGCCAAAGTTGAAGAGCAGAACTGTAGAAAATCATCTGACTGAATCTTTTCGTCTCCTGCTAATTGGTTTTCAGAAGTTCCCCCTGCAGCAGTGCAGCCTGGGACCCACCCAGAGTTTACCGGCCTTATGTGACTGCCAGCTTCTCAGGGTGTGAAAGGGAAGGTCAGGTTTCCTCTGCTGCAGAGTCACCATGGCGGTGAAACACCTGCTTTTATTCAGCAGCCTGACAATGACAGCATTTAAACAGTCAGGAGAAAGAAAACAGCCTTTCTAACAATGGCTGACTTGGTGCTCCACATGGTTGGACCATAGCTGGGAGCCTCAGGCTGCAGGGTTTAATATTAATTCAGCAGCAGTTTGCTTTCTGGAACTCTGACATGGTTTCAGTCAGATGGTCCCTAAAAATTTAGCTTTTATTATCTAGATTGGCTCACAGCTGATTGCATCAGATATCGACTCTACAGCAATCCCTCACACTGAGCATGCATGCAGCGACAGTGGAGAGTAAACCAGAACCTGGCTCAGAGGGTGGTGTATGGACGCCATCAGGTGGTTGGGTCACTGTTAGCCGTCGGTTCATTGGTTCCCCTCCTCAGGGAGGTTGGTCTGACTGTCAGGGTTCAGCAGTGGACGGCTTTATGTCCTTTCTTTTTAAAAACAAATGTTTGTTGTTCTCGGCTTCACATGTCTCCCTGACTAGAAAATTACAAATCAGAGCAATGCTTGGAGGTTGAGCGTCACATCTGCAGTTATCTGATTGGCTCTGACCTGATGAGGCCGATCCTGTTAGACCCACCTTTGAATTTGAGCTTTGGCAGCTCTTTACCAGAATGATACGTGTGTTAACGCCGTGTAACCCTATAATCCCCCAATTAGATAACCTCCCAAACCCTATAATCCCCCTAACCCTATAATCCCCCAAACCATTTAATCCCCCTAACCCTATAACCACCCTAACTCTATAACCCCCTAACCCTATGATCCCCCTAACCCTATAATCCCCCTAACCCTATAATCCCCCTAACCCTATAATCCCCCTAACCCTATAATCCCCCTAACCCTATAACCACCCTAACTCTATAACCCCCTAACCCTATGATCCCCCTAACCCTATAATCCCCCTAACCCTATAATCCCCCTAACCCTATAACCACCCTAACTCTATAACCCCCTAACCCTATAATCCCCCTACCCCTATAATCCCCCTACCCCTATAATCCCCCTAACCCTATAATCCCCCTACCCCTATAATCCCCTAACCCTATAATCCCCTAACCCTTTAATCCCCTAACCCTATAATCCCCCTAACCCTAAAACCACCCTAACTCTATAACCCCCTAACCCTATAATCCCCCTAACCCTATAACCACCCTAACTCTATAACCCCCTAACCCTATAATCCCCCTACCCCTATAATCCCCCTAACCCTATAATCCCCCTAACCCTATAATCCCCCTACCCCTATAATCCCCTAACCCTATAATCCCCTAACCCTGTAATCCCCTAACCCTATAACCACCCTAACTCTATAACCCCCTAACCCTATAATCCCCCTAACCCTATAACCACCCTAACTCTATAATCCCCTAACCCTATAATCCCCCTAACCCTATAATCCCCCTAACCCTATAATCCCCCTAACCCTATAATCCCCCTACCTCTATAATCCCCTAACCCTATAATCCCCCTAACCCTATAAACCCCCTACCCCTATAATCCCCTACCCCTATAATCCCCCTAACCCTATAATCCCCCTACCTCTATAATCCCCTAACCCTATAATCCCCCTAACCCTATAACCACCCTAACTCTATAACCCCCTAACCCTATAATCCCCCTACCTCTATAATCCCCTAACCCTATAATCCCCCTAACCCTATAATCCCCCTACCTCTATAATCCCCTAACCCTATAATCCCCCTAACCCTATAATCCCCTAACCCTATAATCCCCTAACCCTATAATCCCCCTACCCCTATAATCCCTCTACCTCTATAATCCCCTAACCCTATAATCCCCCTAACCCTATAATCCCCTAACCCTATCTCTATATGGTGCATCATTGGTATCATGTGGGCAAAAGTCAGCTTCCTCTTCATCAGATTGTGTAACTTCTTGATGGAGCAGATCTACAGAGTTTCTCCAATCAATCAGTTGGGCTGAATTATTCACTCCTGTGTCTGTGCTCCAGCTAAATAGGATTAGATGCTGATTAGAGGAGATTGCTTCCAATATTGATCAATGTGAAGGTTTCAGCCCTTCTTATGAGGAGGGCTAATGTTTGTTCATTTCACCACCTCACGGCAGAACAAAGGCTCTGTGACACGAAGAGGAAGGAATGGTTTGATCTGCAGTCAGAGGACCACTAACAAGACTTCAGGGAGCAGGAAGAGAGGCCGGCTTTTCCACTCCACTGACCCTCTGGCATGGCGCAGGCCTGCTAGGAGCCCAGAGGGAAACAGTGACAGACAGCTTAGCTGAAGGGGGGGGGGGGGGGGGGGGGTGCTATGTGGAGCCCTTCAAGGTTCTACTAATTGGATATCAATAACCTCAACCTTTGATGGATTATTGCTTTATTTTTATTACTAAATGGCAGATTGAAGCAGATATTGCAGATTAGGATTAAACTCCAGGACAGACTGAGAGGGACAATCTGAACAGGTGGGATGGTTGGGGTCAGGTGACCTTCAGCCCAGACTGTAGGAGCAGAGAGCCCCCTGGTGGTGGGGCGGAGATCCAGGGAGCTGCAATAGGGTCTAGAAACACCAGAGAATGGGTTCTTGATCCTCTGAGGAGGGATTGACTGGTTCCACAGCAGCTCTGATGATGGTTCCTTCTATCTAATGAAGGTGGAAGGTTCTAGAGACACCAGAGAATGGGTTCTGGATCCTCTGAGGAGGCATTGACTGGTTCCACAGCAGCTCTGATGATGGTTCCATCTATCTAATGAAGGTGGAAGGTTCTAGAGACACCAGAGAATGGGTTCTGGATCCTCTGAGGAGGCATTGACTGGTTCCACAGCAGCTCTGATGATGGTTCCATCTATCTAATGAAGGTGGAAGGTTCTAGAGACACCAGACAATGGGTTCTGGATCCTCTGAGGATGCATTGACTGGTTCCACAGCACCGCTGATGATGGTTCCTTCTATCTAATGAAGGTGGAAGGTTCTAGAGACACCAGAGAACAGGTTCTGGATTCTCTGAGGGGGGATTGACTGGTTCTACAGCAGCGCTGATGATGGTTCCTTCTATCTAATAAACGTGGAAGGTTCTAGAGACATCAGAGAACAGGTTCTGGATTCTGTGAGGGGGGATTGACTGGTTCTACAGCAGCGCTGATGATGGTTCCTTCTATCTAATGAAGGTGGAAGGTTCTAGAGACACCAGAGAACGGGTTCTGGATTCTCTGAGGGGGGATTGACTGGTTCCACAGCAGCGCTGATGATGGTTCCTTCTATCTAATGAAGGTGGAAGGTTCTAGAGACACCAGAGAATGGGTTCTGGATCCTCTGAGGAGGCATTGACTGGTTCCACAGCAGCTCTGATGATGGTTCCATCTATCTAATGAAGGTGGAAGGTTCTAGAGACACCAGAGAATGGGTTCTGGATCCTCTGAAGAGGGATTGACTGGTTCCACAGCAGCGCTGATGATGGTTCCTTCTATCTAATGAAGGTGGAAGGTTCTAGAGACACCAGAGAATGGGTTCTGGATCCTCTGAGGAGGCATTGACTGGTTCCACAGCAGCTCTGATGATGGTTCCATCTATCTAATGAAGGTGGAAGGTTCTAGAGACACCAGAGAATGGGTTCTGGATCCTCTGAGGATGCATTGACTGGTTCCACAGCAGCGCTGATGATGGTTCCTTCTATCTAATGAAGGTGGAAGGTTCTAGAGACACCAGAGAACAGGTTCTGGATTCTCTGAGGGGGGATTGACTGGTTCTACAGCAGCGCTGATGATGGTTCCTTCTATCTAATAAACGTGGAAGGTTCTAGAGACATCAGAGAACAGGTTCTGGATTCTGTGAGGGGGGATTGACTGGTTCTACAGCAGCGCTGATGATGGTTCCTTCTATCTAATGAAGGTGGAAGGTTCTAGAGACACCAGAGAACGGGTTCTGGATTCTCTGAGGGGGGATTGACTGGTTCCACAGCAGCGCTGATGATGGTTCCTTCTATCTAATGAAGGTGGAAGGTTCTAGAGACATCAGAGAACGGGTTCTGGATTCTCTGAGGGGGGATTGACTGGTTCTACAGCAGCTCTGATGATGGTTCCTTCTATCTAATGAAGGTGGAAGGTTCTAGAGACATCAGAGAACAGGTTCTGGATTCTCTGAGGGGGGATTGACTGGTTCTACAGCAGCTCTGATGATGGTTCCTTCTATCTAATGAAGGTGGAAGGTTCTAGAGACATCAGAGAACAGGTTCTGGATTCTCTGAGGGGGGATTGACTGGTTCTACAGCAGCTCTGATGATGGTTCCTTCTATCTAATGAAGGTGGAAGGTTCTAGAGACATCAGAGAACAGGTTCTGGATTCTCTGAGGGGGGATTGACTGGTTCCACAGCATCTCTGATGATGGTATCTTCTATCTAATGAAGGTGGAAGGTTCTAGAGATACCAGAGAAGGAGCTCTGGACCATATGAGGAGGGATTGACTGGTTCTACAGCAGTGCTGATGATGGTTCCTTCTATCTAATGAAGGTGGAAGGTTCTAGAGACACCACAGAATGGGTTCTGGATCCTCTGAGGAGGGATTGACTGGTTTCAGAGCACCGCTGATGATGGTTCCTTCTATCTAATGAAGGTGGAAAGTTCTAGAGGCACCAGAGAATGGGTTCTGGATCCTCTGAGGGGGGATTGACTGGTTTCAGAGCACCGCTGATGATGGTTCCTTCTATCTAATGAAGGTGGAAAGTTGTAGAGGCACCAGAGAATGGGTTCTTGATCCTCTAAGGAGGGATTGACTGGTTTCAGAGCACCGCTGATGATGGTTCCTTCTATCTAATGAAGGTGGAAGGTTCTAGAGACACAAGAGAACATGTTCTGGGTTCTCTGTGGGGGGATTGACTGGTTCCACAGCACCGCTGATGATGGTTCCTTCTATCTAATGAAGGTGGAAGGTTCTAGAGACACCAGAGAATGGGTTCTTGATCCTCTGAGGAGGGATTGACTGGTTCCAGAGCAGCGCTGATTATGGTTCCTTCTATCTAATGAAGGTGGAAGGTTCTAGAGACACCAGAGCATGTTTTCTGGATTCTCTGAGGGGGGGTTGACTGGTTCCACAGCAGCGCTGATGATGGTTCCTTCTATCTAATGAAGGTGGAAGGTTCTAGAGACACCAGAAAACAGGTTCTGGATCCTCTGAGGAGGGATTGACTGGTTGTACAGAAGCGCTGATGATGGTTCCTTCTATCTAATGAAGGTGGAAGGTTCTAGAGACACCAGAGAACAGGTTCTGGATCCTCTGAAGAGGGATTGACTGGTTGTACAGAAGCGCTGATGATGGTTCCTTCTATCTAATGAAGGTGGAAAGTTCTAGAGACACCAGAGAACGGGTTCTTGATCCTCTGAGGAGGGATTGACTGGTTCCACAGCAGCGCTGATGATGGTTCCTTCTATCTAATGAAGGTGGAAGGTTCTAGAGACACCAGAGAATGGGTTCTGGATCCTCTGAAGAGGGATTGACTGGTTCCAGAGCACCGCTGATGATGGTTCCTTCTATCTAATGAAGGTGGAAAGTTCTAGAGACACCACAGAATGGGTTCTGGATCCTCTGAGGAGGGATTGACTGGTTCCACAGCAGCGATGATGATTGTTCCTTCTATCCAATGAAGGTGGAAGGTTCTAGAGACACCAGAGAATGGGTTCTGGATCCTCTGAGGAGGGATTGACTGGTTCCTTCCCAGCGCTGATGATGGTTCCTTCTATCCAATGAAGGTGGAAGGTTGTAGAGACACCAGAAAATGGGTTCTGGATCCTCTGAGGAGGGATTGACTGGTTCCACAGCAGTGCTGATGATGGTTCCTTCTATCTAATGAAGGTGGAAGGTTCTAGAGACACCAGAGAATGGGTTCTGGATCCTCTGAGGAGGGATTGACTGGTTCCTTCCCAGCGCTGATGATGGTTCCTTCTATCCAATGAAGGTGGAAGGTTGTAGAGACACCAGAAAATGGGTTCTGGATCCTCTGAGGAGGGATTGACTGGTTCCACAGCAGTGCTGATGATGGTTCCTTCTATCTAATGAAGGTGGAAGGTTCTAGAGATGTCTTCTCACAGTTTCTCTCTTCTCTCCACAGTCTCCATGGTCGGCACATGCAGGCGAACCCAGAACCTCCAAAGAAGAGCAGCGATAAGAGCAGGAAGATCAGCCGCAAGCCGCTGGCTGCCAAGAACAAATAAAGGAGGAAGTGGATCAGAACCTTCCACCTGTATGGCTCCATCTGGTTCTGGTTCTGCTCATCTTTCTCCATCAGTTGTTTGCTTCTTCATGTTTTATGCAGCATTTCACGTTTAATGTTCACCCAGACTTTCTAAGACTTTTCTCCAGAACCGTGGAACCAGCAGCTCCACCGTTCTTTACTATTCTAGCTCAGCTCAGGCAGACTGAAGAAGAAGGTCAAAGGTCACTGCTGCTGTTAAACATCTGGATGTTTCCAGCAGCAGGAAGTTCGTCCAGGAGCCCCTGGTCCCCAGGGAATCCTGCTTTTTAAGGATCCCTGGTCCCCAGGGACCCCTGCTGTTCCAGGACCCCTGGTCCCCAGGGAATCCTGCTGTTCCAGGACCCCTGGTCCCCAGGGAATCCTGCTGTTCCAGGACCCCTGGTCCCCAGGGAATCCTGCTGTTCCAGGACCCCTGGTCCCCAGGGAATCCTGCTGTTCCAGGACCCCTGGTCCCCAGGGATCCTTAAAAAGCAGGAGCCCCTGGTCCCCAGGGAATCCTGCTTTTTAAGGATCCCTGGTCCCCAGGGACCCCTGCTGTTCCAGGACCCCTGGTCCCCAGGGAATCCTGCTGTTCCAGGACCCCTGGTCCCCAGGGAATCCTGCTGTTCCAGGACCCCTGGTCCCCAGGGAATCCTGCTGTTCCAGGACCCCTGGTCCCCAGGGAATCCTGCTGTTCCAGGACCCCTGGTCCCCAGGGAATCCTGCTTTTTAAGGATCCCTGGTCCCCAGGGACCCCTGCTGTTCCAGGACCCCTGGTCCCCAGGGAATCCTGCCTTTCCAGGACCCCTGGTCCCCAGGGAATCCTGCCTTTCCAGGACCCCTGGTCCCCAGGGAATCCTGCTGTTCCAGGACCCCTGGTCCCCAGGGAATCCTGCCTTTCCAGGACCCCTGGTCCCCAGGGAATCCTGCCTTTCCAGGACCCCTGGTCCCCAGGGAATCCTGCTGTTCCAGGACCCCTGGTCCCCAGGGAATCCTGCTGTTCCAGGACCCCTGGTCCCCAGGGAATCCTGCTTTTTAAGGATCCCTGGTCCCCAGGGAACCCTGTCCTCCAAGGTCCCCTGCTTTCCAGGGACCCCTGCTGTCCAGAGAACCCTGTTTCCAGGGAACCCTGCTGTTAAAGGACCCCTGGTCCCCAGGGACTCCTGCTGTCCAGGGACCCCTGCTGTCCAGGGACTCCTGCATTTTTGATCTTGGGGCCCCAGTCATGACTTACTGCATGGCTGATTAACAGGCTGGTGCGAAGGAACCATTGGACTCTAGAGGTCCAGGGGGACAGATGGAGGACAGGCGGAGGACAGGTGGGGGACCACTGCTGTAAGGCCTTAAATCATGATGTTGGTCCTTGCTAACATTTCCTCCTTAAAGAGCTGTGGGCCCCAGAGGGCCTCCAGTGGGGGCAGGTCTGAGCTGCATCCGTTTCTCTCTGCGCTCTGTAACCATAACAGCTTCTCATCGATTTAGATCAATTCACTTTGATCTTTTTTATATATAATCTGCTGTCATCATATTTCTGCTCGTTGCTCAGAATAAATGCCTTAAATCCATGTCTGGTTTTTGTCTGATAAACTTTCTGCTGCTGCTTTTTACAGGAATATTTTTCCAGTATTTTGGTTCATTTTCTCTTCTGACCTTAAATGATCTGATCTGGGATCAGTCGCTGTTCCTCAGAGATTACAGCTCAGATAGGGCAGGTAATCCTCAGGTAGCGGGCCCCAAGGCCTTCCTTCTGCTAACAGAGATATTAATCCAATTATCTGGATCCCATCAGCAGAACTCCTGACGCCTTCGGTTTTCCATGATGATGTCAGCGAGACGCCGTATGGAAATGGTCAGGAACAACCAGACTGGGATTCATCTTCCCAGTTCAAAAAGCTTTTGGTTTCCATGGTGACCTCCAGTCCTATCAAATCATTACCATCTTGTTCCAGAGACTCAGAAATCAGTTGATCTACATATTCTAGAGTTTCTTTCATAACTTGGCGTCTAAAGCATCTATTTTCATAGAGTTGATTCTTTTAGTTTTGGATTCATCTCAGACTTTTCCAAGGACACAACGAGTCCCAGGCCGACCGGACGCCATTGATTTCCTCTCAGTGATTTATAGTCGGGCAGCGATGGGACAGCCCAGACTCTGAGCAGCTCAGTGAATCAGCTGCCTCTAACAGACACATTCTATACTAAAAGATCTGGATCTGTGTCAGAAACAGTTTTTATTATTTTAGTTGTTTTTAGAGCGGACTATGGAGTCGAGGACTGCAGTTAATCTACCAACCAATCAGATCAGTGGATTTATAGGAATAACTTTATTGGATTTAAATAGATGAATATAAAAATTAACAGAATTGATTTAAAGCTCCTTCTAGAGTTCCTCAGAACTTCATTTCCTTATTTAATAGATTTAAAAACCTCTTCTGGCGGACGAGGTGCAACAGGAAGGATATTTGCTGATGACATTTTATTTTGGGACGTGTGATATTCTATGTTCTGCTGAAGGAGGCTGCATGTTGGAGCAGAAATACCTCCCTGTTCACCTCGTCTCCAAGGACAGAGCAGACTGGACTTCTAGAGGAAGCTGAGGTCCTTCAGATGCTGCAGATCTTCTATCAGTCTGATCTCTGCCTCCATCATCATCATCAGAGCTAATGACTGAAAGAAGCTCAACCAGCAAATAAAGAAGGCCGGTTCTGTTCATCAGACTGTTAGACACCAACAGAGGGTCTTCAGTCAGAGGCTGAACCAGATCTGCTGCAGACAGACCTCTACAGGAGATCCTTCCTCTCTACAGCATCAACATCTAGAACAGCTGGATTAAAATAACCTTATAGATTAATTTATATTTAAACGTGGATGAAATAGTTGATAGGCGTGTTTTATGAAAGTTAAACCCACAATGATGACAGGAATAAAAAAATCCATGAAAATGAGCAAAAGAAAGTCAGACGCTGCTTTTCAGCCATGCTTCAATGGCATGACTTAGAAAATAAAACATGGAAAGCCTTTAACTATTTAAATGTTCACATCCCCAGAAGTTCTGGGCGAGGAGGAGGAGTAGCAACAATCTTCCAGTCTGACTTACTGATTACTACCAAGACAGTTAATACCTACAACTCTTTTGAACATTTAACCCTTAATTTCCCTGATCCAGATTTCAAAGCAGAAAACCTCTTCTTTTTGTAACTTTGTATCGTCCACCAGGTCCTTACTCTGAATGTTTAGATGAGTTTTCAGAGTTCCTTTCTGATTTGGTATTAAATACTGACAGGGTCATCATAGTGGGAGATTTTAACATCCATGCTGACATTGAAGGCGATAGCTTAAGAGCAGCCTTTAATGCTATCTTAGACACTATTGGCTTTGTTCAAAATGTGAATAGTCCCACGCATTCTCATCTTCATACTTTGGATCTTGTGCTGACATACGGCATAGAATGTGAAGAAATAACAGTATTTCCTCACAACCCTGTCCTCTCTGACCACTTTCTAATAACCTTCAGGATTACTTTAACAGAGTTCTCCTCCCCCAAAAGAAGGTTACATTTTAGTAGATCTTTATCAGATAGTGCAGTTATAAATTTTAAAGAATCTGCTTCACTTTCTCTCTGCTCTGTGTCACTGAGCAGTGCTGCAGAGTGCAAAAGCTTAGCTTATTCCCCTTCACAGGTTGATGATTTTGTTGATGGGGTTGCTAGTTCTCTGCGTACTGCCTTAAATAAATAAATCTAACTAATAACATATATTAATAAATATATATATATATTTAGAGAGAGAGAGATAGTATTCATAAACAGAGTTTAATAATAGCTTTAATCAATAATGCTTTTCAGTTGAACTTTTGTTTTCTATGAGTTTTATTTCAGGAACTTACTGTGAACCTGACCCTCACCATCTCTGGATTAGCTCAAGTTGATCAAAGCTTTAACCCTTTATAGGGCAAGTCAGAGTTTTTAATCACTTTCATACCCCATAGAAATAGAGAGACCCCCCGTCCCTCAGTGAGCTCTAGAAGCACAAGCTCTATATCCAGCCATTCAGCAGAGATCCTGCTACATGGCTGTACATCTTATTTTGGGATTTAACCAATTAGATGAGCCCTTGAATGATAGATTACCTA
Organism: Cyprinodon tularosa; assembly: GCF_016077235.1. NCBI lineage: Eukaryota > Metazoa > Chordata > Actinopteri > Cyprinodontiformes > Cyprinodontidae > Cyprinodon > Cyprinodon tularosa. The sequence goes on along the minus strand of NW_024037990.1, from coordinate 187,890 downwards.
CTGGAAATTAAGTTGGAAAAAAGAAGTTAACAGTCAAGGAAAAAGATAAAAAGCTCATTGAAAAGTTAAAAAGTTAGTAAGCCTAGTTAACAATTATATTTAGGTTTATAAACAAAAAAATGTCAGTACCAGTATCAGCAATAATGCCTCTAAGGTTATAATGGACCAATAAAAATGTGTTTCTTTCTCTCTCAGTGTTTTTCATGAATTTCTCATAGAAGCACTTCTGTTATTTTTCTTAATATATTCAGACAAGTTGGTGTTTCTGGTTATTACTTTGATATTAAGCATCAAAATATCCATATTTATTGAATGTTCCAAAGATAAGAAGGTCTTGTCCTGGATTCCAATAATAATTGGCTGGAACTGTGGATTTTCACTGAGGCCCTATAAAGGGTTAATGCGTCATCTGTAGAGCACATTGGAAAAGTAACATGAAGTCAGAGTAAGACAATAAATGGTATTTTTTAATTGGCGTACAAGTAAATTCCTCTATCAAACAGTTTCAGCAAAAGATCGTCTTATTTCTGTATTTAAGTTTTTTTTTTTTTAAGTCTTAAAAGCAATGTTGTGCTTTTTATTTCTTTAGTTCCGCAAATATTTATTTCTTTTTTTGTTCAGAATGGTCTTGTGCATTTCATGGATATTTTGTTCTCTGTAAGAAATACTGTAAAACTTTTCCTGTTTTCCTGTATCAAACCATGTAGTAAAAAAAACAGTTACCAACCAATAAATTTAGTGTAAAAACGGTGGAATGCAGGTTTTACTTGCAAATACCTGTAAAACTGAAACATAAAATCTTGGTAGTTTTTGTAATGTCAACGATAGGAAGTATTTTAAAACTTGTGTAATTTGATTACCTGCCTGTACTTTGTGAAGTGACAGCAAGTGTCATTCTTGGACAGAATAATTTCATTTTGAGTCAGATTTCCTGTGTTTTGGTAAAGATAGTGAGTGCAGAGAAAAGGTGTTTTATTTTGAAAGGAAGGGTTAGTATATATTTATCTAAATGTGTTTTATTTTGAAATGAAGGGTTAGTATATATTTATCTAAATGTGTTTTATTTTGAAATGAAGGGTTAGTATATATTTATCTAAATGTGTTTTATTTTGAAATGAAGGGTTAGTATATATTTATCTAAATGTGTTTTTTTTTAAATGAAGGGTTAGTATATATTTATCTAAATGTGTTTTATTTTGAAATGAAGGGTTAGTATATATTTATCTAAATGTGTTTTATTTTGAAATGAAGGGTTAGTATATATTTATCTAAATGTGTTTTATTTTGAAATGAAGGGTTAGTATATATTTATCTAAATGTGTTTTTTTTTTAAATGAAGGGTTAGTATATATTTATCTAAATGTGTTTTATTTTGAAATGAAGGGTTAGTATATATTTATCTAAATGTGTTTTATATTTTGAAATGAAGGGTTAGTATATATTTATCTAAATGTGTTTTATTTTGAAATGAAGGGTAGTATATATATACTAAATGTGTTTTAATTGAAATGAAGTTAGTATATATGATTCTAAATGTTTTTATTTTGAAAATAAGGGTTAGTATATATTTATCTAAATGTGGTTTATTTTGAATGAAGGATTAGTATATATTTTATCTAAATGTGTTTTTATTTTAAATGAAGGGGTAGTATATATTTTAGCTAAATGTGTTTTAATTTTGAATGAAGGGTTTAGTAAATATATTTTATCTAAAGTGTTTTATTATGAAATGAAGGGGTAGTATATTTTAATCTCTAATGTGTTTTTTTTAAAATGAAGGTTAGTAAGAATTTTTATCTAAATGTGTTTTATTTTTGAAATGAAGGGTTAGTATATATTATCTAAATGGGTTTTATTTTGAAATGAAGGGTTAGTATATATTTTATCTAAATGTGTTTGTATTTTGAAATGAAGGGTTAGTATATATTTATCTAAATGTGTTTTATTTTGAAATGAAGGGTTAGTATATATTTATCTAAATGTGTTTTATTTTGAAATGAAGGGTTAGTATATATTTATCTAAATGTGTTTTATTTTGAAATGAAGGGTTAGTATATATTTATCTAAATGTGTTTTATTTTGAAATGAAGGGGTAGTATATATTTATCTAAATGTGTTTTATTTTGAAATGAAGGGTTAGTATATATTTATCTAAATGTGTTTTATTTTAAATGATTGATTGAGTTTAGCAGGTGTGAGTCTGAGTTAATAGTTTAGAAAAAGTATCTGAGGTTTGGATAAACGCTTCTTAGCGACTGACAGAAACTGTAATGTCTTTATTTTTCCAGATATAATATTTATGAGGACTGTTTGTAGAAAAATGAGCATCATTATTTTATGAAGCGTAGAGATTTATTAAGGGTATTTAGTGTAATACATCTAAGAAGAAAAGGTAATCCTCCGATTCTGTCAAAGTTATAAATGGGAAAAATATTTCACGTAGAGTTTTTTTTAGATTTTTTTAAATGTTTAACTTTGAATGAATTGTTTAAAGTTTTAAGTTAACAAATTGAATTCCTCTTTTTTCATCTTTATTCATTAGATTTTGTTCCTTTATGAAACGGCATTTCTTTTTCTATATAAAGTTTATTTTATTAATGTTGATCAGTTTGGATAAATAAATGTAGATAAACCATCAGCTTTGAGCGTTTCTATCAGACAAAGATCTTTGTTCAACTATTTATGGGCTTAAATGTTTTATTGGTTTTATATTTTGATCTTTAATTATTGTGATTCTAAGGGAATGTTGGGGAATGCAGCTTTTAAATGAGATTTAATGGAAAGGAAATCACAATAGATTTACAGTCAGATGTCCTCATGTCCAGAAGAAAAGGATTTTCTTTGGGGTCCTCTTCCTCCTCCTCCTCCTCCTCCTCCTCCTCCTCCTCCTCCTCCTCCTCCTCCTCCTCCTCCTCCTCCTCCTCCTCCTCTCTCCCCTCTCCCTCCTCCCTCCTCCTCCTTAAAATCAGCTGCCCTCCTTCCTTCCTTTTCCTCTGATCTTTGCCTTCAGATCAGTCACCAGGCTCCACTTCTTCCACTCCTGGGTTTCTGGTTCCAAACCCTCCTCCTTCTTTCCTCTCTGAGCATCAGAGCCTGTCTTCTCCTCCTCTCTCCATCCTCTCCTCCTCTCTCCATCCTCTCCTCCTCTCTCCATCCTCTCTCTCCCTCCATCCAGCCATCATTGCCCCTAAAAGCAGGCAGCAGGACCCGCCTGCGCTCCCGCGGCTCGCTGGCAGGAAGCGGGCTGTGGCAGCGGGGGTCCTGGGGATCATGGTGGTTCTGGTTCTGGTAGTCCTCATCCCGGTTCTGGTCAGCTCCGCCGGAACTTTGGCTCACTATGAAATGCTCGGCGCGTGCAGGATGGTGTGCGACCCGTACGGAAGCAGCCCGCCGAGCAGCACCCCGGACAGCAGCCTCCTGCAGTCTCTGCCCACCTTCATCCAGGGGCCCAGAGGGGACCCGGGCCGCCCCGGGAAGCTGGGGCAGAGGGGGCCCCCAGGGGAACCGGGGCCCCCCGGACCCGCGGGGCCACCCGGGGATAAAGGCGAGCCGGGCAGACCTGGACCCCCGGGACCCAGCGGAGTCTCTGGCGCCATCAGCGCGGCCACCTACAGCACCGCGCCGAGGATCGCCTTTTACGCAGGGCTGAAGAAGCAGCACGAGGGATACGAAGTGCTGAAGTTTGATGACGTGGTGACCAACCTGGGAAACCACTACGACCCAACATCCGGGAAGTTCACCTGCTCCATCCCTGGGATCTATTTCTTCACCTACCACGTCCTGATGCCGGAGAGACAGAAGAACCGCATGCGTTAGAACTAGGCGCGGACCTGTGCAAGAACAACCAGGGTAGAAGGCTGGTTATTAACTGCAGCCTGGAGACGGTGTCAGGGCAGAAACAGGCAGGAAACAGGCAGAAACAGGCAGAAAACCAGCCAGAAACAGGAGGAGACGGAACCAGCATGTGGGCTGACCTGTGCAAGAACAACCAGGTAGGAAAGGCTGGTTATTACTGCAGCCTGGAGACGGTGTCAGGGCAGAAACAGGTAGAAACAGGCAGAAACAGGCAGAAAACCAGCCAGAAACAGGAGGAGACGGAACCAGCATGTGGGCCGACCTGTGCAAGAACAACCAGGTAGGAAAGGCTGGTTATTACTGCAGCCTGGAGACGGTGTCAGGGCAGAAACAGGCAGAAACAGGCAGGTAAAGGCAGAAAACCAGCCAGAAACAGGAGGAGACGGAACCAGCATGTGGGCCGACCTGTGCAAGAACAACCAGGTAGGAAAGGCTGGTTATTACTGCAGCCTGGAGACGGTGTCAGGGCAGAAACAGGCAGAAACAGGCAGGAAAAGGCAGAAAAACCAGCCCGAAACAAGGAGGAGACGAACCAGCATGTGGGCCGACCTGTGCAAGAACAACCAAGGTAGGAAAGCTGGTTTTACTGCAGCCTGGAGACGGTGTCAGGGCAGAAACAAGGCAAGAAACAGGCAGGAAAAGGCAGATACAGCAAAACAGGCAAAAAACCAGTCAGAAACAGAGGAGAGGAACCACATGTGGGCTGACCTGTGCAAGATACAACCAGGTAGGAAAGGCTGATTATACTGCAGCCTGGAGACGGTGTCAGGCAGAAACAGGGGAGAAACAAGGGCAGAAACAGCAGAAAACCAGTCAGAAACAGGAGGAGAGGGAACCAGCATGTGGGCCTGACCTGTGCAAGAACAACCAGTAGGAAAAGGCTGATAAATTACTCGCAGCCTGGAGACGTGTCAGGGCAGAAACAGTCATGAAACAGGCAGGAAAAGGCAGAACAGACGAAAAGACATGAAGAAAAACACCCATCGGGGGGGAAACAAGCGGCAAAGCGACACCGAACGCACCCACAATGCAACCCCGCACGGAGCGCTCAGGTAACAGCGAACACAACCGAGCACCATATTTCGGAGAACATAAAGCAAACCAGGGCAGACGCAAAAGTAATAAACGACACAGAAGGGAGGATCAAAGAAAACTAAATCGCGACCACCAAAAAGCCCGAGCACACCACAAGGACACACACAAGCGCCCCGCCACCACTCATTCCACCCGCCCCTACCCGCACCCCCCCCACCCGACCCTCCAGCCCCACCCCCGCCTGTGACCCCCACCGCCTAATCCCTGCCCCGCATTGAACCCCCCTGATTATCTCGCTTCGCCGCCTTATCCTTCCCTTCGCCCTCTGTCCTCGGCCTAAACCTTTCTCCCCGTACATTCGCCCCCCACCGCCGCACGTCCCTTCCCCCTCGCCCTCCCAGAGGACGTGCCTGTCTAGACCACCCTCATAAAAACAGCCAGAAAAAAGTAGGAGACCGGAACCACATGTGGCCGACCTGTGCAAGAACAACCAGGAAGGAAAGGCGGTTATTACTGCAGCCTGGAGACGTAGTCATGGGCAGAAACAGGCAGAAACTGGCAGAAAAAGCAGAAAACAGTCCATAAAAACAGGCCAGAAAAAGGAGAAGAAACAGGAACCAGCATGTGGGCCGACCTGTGCACGAACAACCAGGTAGGAAAGGCTGGTTATTACAGCACCTGGAACGGTGTCCAGGGCAGAAAACAGGTATAAACAGGCAGAAACAGGCAGAAAACCAGCAGAAACAGGATGAGACGAACCAGCATGTGGCTGACCTGTGCAAGAACAACCAGGTAGGAAAGGCGGGTTATTACTGTCAGCCTGGAGCCGTGTCAGGGCCAAGAACGAGGCAGGAAAAGGCGAGAAATTCAGCCAGAAACAGAGAGACGGAACCAGCAGTGGGCCGACCTGTGCAAGACAACCATGTAGAAAGGCTGGTTATTAACTGCAGCCCTGGAGACGGTGGTCAGGGCAAAACAGCCAGAAACAGGGCAGGTAAAGGCAGAAAACCAGCCAGAAACAGGAGGAGACGGGAACCAGCATGTGGGCCCACCTGTGCAAGAACATACCAGTAAGGAAAGGGCTGGTTATTAACTGCAGCCTGAGACGGTGTCAGGGCAGAAACAGGCAGGAACAGGCAGGAAAAGGCAGAAACAGTCAGAAACAGGCAAAAAACAGTCAAAACAGGAGGAAGGGATCCAGTATGTGGGCCGACCTGGTGAAGAACAACCTGGTAGGAAAGGCTGGTTATTAACTACTGGCAGCCTGGAGACGGTGTCAGGTGCAGAAACAGGTTAGAAACAGCGCAAGAAACAGGCAGAAAACCGAGCCAGAAACAGGAGGAGACGGAACCAGCATGTGGCGACGCTTTGCAAGAACAACCAGTAGAAAGGCTGGTTATTAACTGAGCCTGGAGACGGTGTCAGGGCAGAAACATAGAAACAGGCAAAACAGGCAGAACACCAGCCAGAAACAGGAGGAGACGGAACCCAGTCATGTGGGCCGATCCTGTGGCTAAGAACAAACCAGGTAGGAAAGGCTTGGTTATTTAACTGCACCTGGAAGAGGTGTCAGGGCATAAACAGGTAAAACAGCAAAACAGGCAGAAAACCACCAAAACAGGAGAGACGAACCAAGCATGTGGGGCTGACCTGTGCAAGAACAACCAGGTAGAGAAATGCTGGTTATTACTCCGCAGCCTGGAGACGGTCGGCAAAACAGGTAGAAACAGGCAGGAAAAGGAGAAAACCAGTCAGAAACAGGGAGGAGGAGCGGAACCAAGCCAAGTGGGCTGACCTGTGCAAGAACAACCAGGTAGGAAAAGGCTGGTTATTACTCGCAGCCTGGAAGACCGGTGTCAGGGCAGAAACAGGCAGAAACAGAAAGGAAAAAAAAAAAAACCATGCAAAAACCAGTCAATACAGGAGGAGAGGGAACCAGCAAGTGGGGCCCCCCCTGACCTGTGCAAGAACATACCAGTAGGAAAGGCTGATTATTTCACTCGCAGCCTGGAGACGGTGTCAGGGCAGAAACAGGGGTAGATACAGGCAGAAACAGGCAGACAAACCAGTCAAAACAGAAGGAGAGGGAACCAGCCATTTGGGCCTGACCTGTGCAAGAACAACCAGGTAGGAAAGGCTTGATAAGGTACTGCAGCCTGGAGACGTGTCAGGGCAGAACACTCAAAACAGGCAGAGAAAGGCAGAAAACACTCATAAAAAAACAGCAAAAAAGGAGGAGAACGGAACCACAAATTTGGCCGACTTGTGCAAGAACAACCAGGTATGTAGGCTGTTATTACGCAGCTGGAGACGGTGTCAGGGCAGAAACAGGCAGAAACAGGCAGAAAAAGGCAGAAACATCCATAAAAAACAGCCAGAAAAAGCGAGGAAGAGAGGAACCAGCATGTGGCCGACCTGTGCCAGAACAAGCCAGGTAGGAAAGGCCTGGTTATTACTAGCTACTGCAGCCTGGAGACGGTGTCTGGGCAGAAACAGGTAGAAACAGGCGAAACAGCATAAAACCAGCCAAAACAGGAGGAGACCGGAACCAGCATGTGGCGTGACCTGTGCAAGAACAACCAGGAGGAAATGGCTGGTTATTACTGCAGCCCTGGAGACGTGTCAGGCAGAAACAGGCAGAAAACATAGGCAGGAAAAGGCAGAAAATCAGCCAGAACAAGGAGAACGGAAACCAGCATGTGGGCCCCGAAAACTTTGCAAAACAACCATAGGAGGAAAGGCTGGATAATTACTGCAGCCTGAGACGTGTCAGGGCAGAAATACAGGCAGAAACAGCAGGTAAAGGCAGAAAACCAGCCTGAAACAGGAGGATAACGGAACCCCAGCATGTGGCCGACCTGTGCAAGAACAACAGTAGGAAAGGCTTGCGGTTATATACTGCAAGCCTGTGAGACGGTGGTCAGGCAGAAACAGGCAGGAACAGGCAGGAAAAGGCCGAAACCGTCAGAAACCAGGCAAAAAACCGTCAGAAACAGAGGAGAGGGAACACATGTGGGCCCGACCTGTGCAAGAACAACCAGTAGGAAAAGGCCTGGTTATTACTAGGCAGCCTGGTGACGGTGTCAGGGCAAAACAGTAGAAAACAGGCAGAAACAGGCAGAAAACCAGCCAAAACAGAGGAGACGAACCCATCATGTGGGCCCGACCTGTGCAAGAACAACCAGGTTAGGAAAGCTGGTAATTACTGCAGCCTGATGACGGTGTCAGGGCAGAAACATTAAAACAGGGCAGAAACAGCAGAAACCAGCCAGAAACAGGAGGAGACACGGACCAGCATGTGGCCGACCTGTGCAAGAACAACCAGGGTAGGAAAGGCTGGTTTATTACTGCAGCATGGAGACGGTGTCAGGGCAGAAACAGGTAGAAACAGGCAGAAACAGGCAAAAAACCAGCCAGAAACAGGAGGAGACGGAAATCCAGCATGTGGGCTGACCTGGCAAGAAACAACCAGGTAGGTAAAGGCTGGTTAATAATCTGCAGCCTGGAGACGGGGTCAGGGCAGAAACAGGTATGAAACAGCAGGAAAAGGCAGAAAACCAGTTTCCAGAAACAGGAGGAACGGAACCAGCATGTGGGCTGACCTGTGCAAGAACAACCGTAGGAAAGGCCTGGTTATTACTGCAGCCTGGAGACGGTGTCAGGCAGAAACAGGCAGGAAAAGGCAGAAAATTCAGCCAGAAACAGGAGAGACGGAACAACCCCCAGCGAATGTGGGCTGAACTGTGCAATAACAACCAGGTAGGAAAGGCTGATTATTACTGCAGCCTGGAAAGGGAGTCAGGGCAGAAACAGGTAGAAACAGCAGAAACAGGCAGGAAAACCATCAAAACAGAGAGAGGGAACCACATGTGGGCCGACCTGTGCAAGAACAACCATGTAGGAAAGCGGTTATTACTGCAGCCGGAGACGGTGTCAGGGCAAACAGGCAAAACAGCCAGGAAAAGGCAGAAAACCAGCCAGAAACAGGAGGAGAACTGAACCAGCATGTGGGCCGTCCTGTGCAAGAACAACCAGGAAGGAAGGCTGTTAATACTGAGCCTGGGACGGTGTCAGGTGCAGAAACAGGCAGGAACAGGCAGGAAAAGCAGAAACAGGTCAGAAAAAGGCAAAAACCAGTCCAGAAAAAGAGGAGAGGGAACCAGCATGTGGTGGGCCGACCTGTGCAAGGAACAACAGGTAGGAAAGGCTGGTTTATTACTGCAGCCTTGGGAGACGGTGGTCAGGGCAGAAACAGGTATAAACAGCAGAAACAGCAAATACCAGCCAAAACAGGAAAGAGAGGGAACCAGCATGTGGTCCGACCTGTGAAGAACAACCAGGTAGGAAAAGGCTGTTTATTACTCGCAGCCTGGAGAACGGTGTCAGGGCAGAACCAGGTAGAAACCAGAAGGCATAAACAGGCAGAAAACCAGCCAGAAAACAGAGGAGAGGAACCAGCATGTGGCCGACCTGGCAAGAACAACCAGGTAGAAAGGCTGGGTATTACTGTCAGCCTGGAACGGTGTCAGGGCAGAAACAGGTAGAAACAGGGCAGAAACAGGCAAAAACCAGCCAGAAACAGAAAGAAGGAACCAGCAATGTGGGCCGACCCTGTGCAAAACAACCAGGTAGGAAAGCTGGTTATTACTGCAGCCTGGGAAGACGGTCCAGGGCAAAACGCGGCAGAAACAGGCAGGTAAAAGGGCAGAAAACCACCAGAAACAGGAGGAGACGGAAACCAGCATGGGGGCCGACCTGTGCAAGACAACCAGTAGGAAAGGCTGGTTTTATTACTGCAGCCTGGAGACGGTGTCAGGCAGAAACAGGCAGGAACAGGCGAAAAGGCAGAAACAGTCAGAAACAGGCAAAAAAAACCATCAGAAACAGGAGGAGAGTGAACCAGCATGTGGGCCGACCTGGTGCAAGAACAACCAGTAGGAAGAGGCTGGTTATTACTGCAGCCTGGAGACGGTGTCAGGGCAGAAACAGGTAGAAACAGGCAGAAACAGGCAGAAAACCAGCCAGAAACAGGAAGAGAGGGAACCAGCATGTGGGCCGACCTGTGCAAGAACAACCAGGTAGGAAAGGCTGGTTATTACTGCAGCCTGGAGACGGTGTCAGGGCAGAAACAGGTAGAAACAGGCAGAAACAGGCAGAAAACCAGCCAGAAACAGGAAGAGAGGGAACCAGCATGTGGGCCGACCTGTGCAAGAACAACCAGGTAGGAAAGGCTGGTTATTACTGCAGCCTGGAGACGGTGTCAGGGCAGAAACAGGTAGAAACAGGCAGAAACAGGCAGAAAACCAGCCAGAAACAGGAAGAGAGGGAACCAGCATGTGGGCCGACCTGTGCAAGAACAACCAGGTAGGAAAGGCTGATTATTACTGCAGCCTGGAGACGGTGTCAGGGCAGAAACAGTCAGAAACAGGCAGGAAAAGGCAGAAACAGTCATAAAAACAGCCAGAAAAAGGAGGAGACGGAACCAGCATGTGGGCCGACCTGTGCAAGAACAACCAGGTAGGAAAGGCTGGTTATTACTGCAGCCTGGAGACGGTGTCAGGGCAGAAACAGGCAGAAAAAGGCAGAAACAGTCATAAAAACAGCCAGAAAAAGGAGGAGACGGAACCAGCATGTGGGCCGACCTGTGCAAGAACAACCAGGTAGGAAAGGCTGGTTATTACTGCAGCCTGGAGAAGGAGTCAGGGCAGAAACAGTCAGAAACAGGCAGGAAAAGGCAGAAAACCAGCCAGAAACAGGAGGAGACGGAACCAGCATGTGGGCTGACCTGTGCAAGAACAACCAGGTAGGAAAGGCTGGTTATTACTGCAGCCTGGAGACGGTGTCAGGGCAGAAACAGGTAGAAACAGGCAGAAACAGGCAGAAAACCAGCCAGAAACAGGAAGAGAGGGAACCAGCATGTGGGCCGACCTGTGCAAGAACAACCAGGTAGGAAAGGCTGGTTATTACTGCAGCCTGGAGACGGTGTCAGGGCAGAAACAGGCAGAAACAGGCAGGAAAAGGCAGAAAACCAGCCAGAAACAGGCAAAAAACCAGTCAGAAACAGGAGGAGAGGGAACCAGCATGTGGGCCGACCTGTGCAAGAACAACCAGGTAGGAAAGGCTGGTTATCAGTGCAGCCTGGAGACGGTGTCAGGGCAGAAACAGGCAGAAACAGGCAGGAAAAGGCAGAAAACCAGCCAGAAACAGGCAAAAAACCAGTCAGAAACAGGAGGAGAGGGAACCAGCATGTGGGCCGACCTGTGCAAGAACAACCAGGTGATAAAGGCTGGTTATTACTGCAGCCTGGAGACGGTGTCAGGGCAGAAACAGGCAGGAAAAGGCAGAAAACCAGCCAGAAACAGGAGGAGACGGAACCAGCATGTGGGCTGACCTGTGCAAGAACAACCAGGTAGGAAAGGCTGATTATTACTGCAGCCTGGAGAAGGAGTCAGGGCAGAAACAGTCAGAAACAGGCAGAAAAAGGCAGAAACAGTCATAAAACCAGTCAGAAAAAGGAGGAGACGGAACCAGCATGTGGGCCGACCTGTGCAAGAACAACCAGGTAGGAAAGGCTGATTATTACTGCAGCCTGGAGACGGTGTCAGGGCAGAAACAGGCAGAAACAGGCAGAAAAAGGCAGAAAACCAGCCAGAAACAGGAAGAGAGGGAACCAGCATGTGGGCCGACCTATGCAAGAACAACCAGGTAGGAAAGGCTGGTTATTACTGCAGCCTGGAGAAGGAGTCAGGGCAGAAACAGTCAGAAACAGGCAGAAAAAGGCAGAAACAGTCATAAAAACAGCCAGAAAAAGGAGGAGACGGAACCAGCATGTGGGCCGACCTGTGCAAGAACAACCAGGTAGGAAAGGCTGGTTATTGCAGCCTGGAGACGGTGTCAGGGCAGAAACAGGCAGAAACAGGCAGAAAAAGGCAGAAACAGTCATAAAAACAGCCAGAAAAAGGAGGAGACGGAACCAGCATGTGGGCCGACCTGTGCAAGAACAACCAGGTAGGAAAGGCTGGTTATCAGTGCAGCCTGGAGACGGTGTCAGGGCAGAAACAGGCAGAAACAGGTAGAAACAGGCAGAAAAAGGAGGAGACGGAACCAGCATGTGGGCCGACCTGTGCAAGAACAACCAGGTAGGAAAGGCTGGTTATTACTGCAGCCTGGAGACGGTGTCAGGGCAGAAACAGGTAGAAACAGGCAGAAACAGGCAGAAAACCAGCCAGAAACAGGAAGAGAGGGAACCAGCATGTGGGCCGACCTGTGCAAGAACAACCAGGTAGGAAAGGCTGGTTATTACTGCAGCCTGGAGACGGTGTCAGGGGCAGAAACAGGCAGAAACAGGCAGGAAAAGGCAGAAAACCAGCCAGAAACAGGCAAAAAAAAACCAGTCAGAAACAGGAGGAGAGGAACCAGCATGGTGGCCGAACCTGTGCAAGAACAACCAGTAGGAAAGGCTGGTTTATCAGTGCTGCCTGGAGGACGGTGTCAGGGCAAAACAGCAGAAACAGGCAGAAAAGGCAGAAAACCAGCCAGAAACAGCAAAAAACCATCAGAAACAGGAGGAGAGGGAACCAGCAATGTGGGCCGAACCTGTGCACAGAACAACCCTGTGATTACAGGCTGATATTACTTCGCAGCCTGGAGACGGTGTCAGGGCAGAAACAGGCAGGAAAAGGCAGAAAACCAGCCATAAACAGGAGAGACGGAACCAGCATGTGGCTGACCTTTGGCAAGAACAACCAGGTGTAGGAAAGGCAGATTATTACTGCACGCTGGAGAAGGAGCAGGGCAGAAACAGTCCAAAACAGGCAGAAAAAGGCAGAACAGGTCCTAAAACCAGTTCAGAAAAAGGAGGAGACGGAACCAGCATGTGGGCCGAGCCTGTGGCAAGAACAACCAGTAGGAAAGCAGATTATTAGCTGCAGCCTGGAAGACGGTGGTCAGGGCAGAAACAGGCAGAAACAGGCAGAAAAAAGGCAGAAAAACCAGCCAGAAACAGGAAGAGAGGGAACCAGCAGGTGGGCCGACGCTATCAAGAACCACCAAGGTAGGAAAAGGGCTGTTATATTACTGCACCTGGAGAAGGAGTCAGGGCAGAACAGTCAGAAACATGGCAGAAAAAAGGCAGAAACAGTCATAAAAACAGCCAGAAAAAAGGAGGAGACACGGAACCAAGCATGTGGGCCGACCTGTGCACGAACAACAGTAGAAAAGGCTGGTTATTACTACTGCAGCCTGGAATACGGTGTCAGGCAGAAACAGGCAGAAACAGGCAGAAAAGGCAGAAACAGTCATAAAAAACTAGCCAGAAAAAGGAGGAGACGGAACCACAATGGTGGGCCGACCCTGTGCAAGAACATCCAGGTAGAAAGGCTGATTATTACTGCAGCCTGGAGACGGTGTCAGGGCAGAAACAGTCAGAAACAGGCAGGAAAAGGCAGAAAACCAGCCAGAAACAGGAGGAGACGGAACCAGCATGTGGGCTGACCTGTGCAAGAACAACCAGGTAGGAAAGGCTGGTTATTACTGCAGCCTGGAGACGGAGTCAGGGCAGAAACAGGCAGAAACAGGCAGAAAAAGGCAGAAACAGTCATAAAAACAGGCAGAAAAAGGAGGAGACGGAACCAGCATGTGGGCTGACCTGTGCAAGAACAACCAGGTAGGAAAGGCTGTTATTACTGCAGCCTGGAGACGGTGTCAGGGCAGAAACAGGCAGAAACAGGCAGAAAAAGGCAGAAACAGTCATAAAAACAGCCAGAAAAAGGAGGAGACGGAACCAGCATGTGGGCCAACCTGTGCAAGAACAACCAGGTAGGAAAGGCTGGTTATTACTGCAGCCTGGAGACGGTGTCAGGGCAGAAACAGTCAGAAACAGGCAGGAAAAGGCAGAAAACCAGCCAGAAACAGGAGGAGACGGAACCAGCATGTGGGCTGACCTGTGCAAGAACAACCAGGTAGGAAAGGCTGATTATTACTGCAGCCTGGAGAAGGAGTCAGGGCAGAAACAGTCAGAAACAGGCAGGAAAAGGCAGAAAACCAGCCAGAAACAGGAGGAGACGGAACCAGCATGTGGGCCGACCTGTGCAAGAACAACCAGGTAGGAAAGGCTGGTTATTACTGCAGCCTGGAGAAGGAGTCAGGGCAGAAACAGTCAGAAACAGGCAGAAAAAGGCAGAAACAGTCATAAAAACAGCCAGAAAAAGGAGGAGACGGAACCAGCATGTGGGCCGACCTGTGCAAGAACAACCAGGTAGGAAAGGCTGGTTATTAGTGCAGCCTGGAGACGGTGTCAGGGCAGAAACAGGCAGAAACAGGCAGAAAAAGGCAGAAAACCAGCCAGAAACAGGAAGAGAGGGAACCAGCATGTGGGCCGACCTGTGCAAGAACAACCAGGTAGGAAAGGCTGGTTATTACTGCAGCCTGGAGACGGTGTCAGGGCAGAAACAGGTAGAAACAGGCAGAAACAGGCAGAAAACCAGCCAGAAACAGGAAGAGAGGGAACCAGCATGTGGGCCGACCTGTGCAAGAACAACCAGGTAGGAAAGGCTGGTTATTACTGCAGCCTGGAGACGGTGTCAGGGCAGAAACAGGCAGAAACAGGCAGAAAAAGGCAGAAACAGTCATAAAAACAGCCAGAAAAAGGAGGAGACGGAACCAGCATGTGGGCCAACCTGTGCAAGAACAACCAGGTAGGAAAGGCTGATTATTACTGCAGCCTGGAGAAGGAGTCAGGGCAGAAACAGTCAGAAACAGGCAGGAAAAGGCAGAAAACCAGCCAGAAACAGGAGGAGACGGAACCAGCATGTGGGCCGACCTGTGCAAGAACAACCAGGTAAGAAAGGCTGGTTATTACTGCAGCCTGGAGACGGTGTCAGGGCAGAAACAGGCAGAAAAAGGCAGAAAACCAGCCAGAAACAGGAGGAGACGGAACCAGCATGTGGGCCGACCTGTGCAAGAACAACCAGGTAAGAAAGGCTGGTTATTACTGCAGCCTGGAGACGGTGTCAGGGCAGAAACAGGCAGAAACAGGCAGAAAAAGGCAGAAACAGTCATAAAAACAGCCAGAAAAAGGAGGAGACGGAACCAGCATGTGGGCCAACCTGTGCAAGAACAACCAGGTAGGAAAGGCTGATTATTACTGCAGCCTGGAGACGGTGTCAGGGCAGAAACAGGTAGAAACAGGCAGAAACAGGCAGAAAACCAGCCAGAAACAGGAGGAGACGGAACCAGCATGTGGGCCGACCTGTGCAAGAACAACCAGGTAAGAAAGACTGGTTATTACTGCAGCCTGGAGACGGTGTCAGGGCAGAAACAGCCAGAAACAGGCAGAAACAGGCAGGAAAAGGCAGAAAACCAGCCAGAAACAGGAGGAGACGGAACCAGCATGTGGGCCAACCTGTGCAAGAACAACCAGGTAGGAAAGGCTGATTATTACTGCAGCCTGGAGACGGTGTCAGGGCAGAAACAGGTAGAAACAGGCAGGAAAAGGCAGAAAACCAGCCAGAAACAGGAGGAGACGGAACCAGCATGTGGGCCGACCTGTGCAAGAACAACCAGGTAGGAAAGGCTGGTTATTACTGCAGCCTGGAGAAGGAGTCAGGGCAGAAACAGGCAGAAACAGGCAGGAAAAGGCAGAAACAGTCAGAAACAGGCAAAAAACCAGTCAGAAACAGGAGGAGAGGGAACCAGCATGTGGGCCGACCTGTGCAAGAACAACCAGGTAGGAAAGGCTGGTTATTACTGCAG
Source organism: Cyprinodon tularosa (assembly GCF_016077235.1). Classification (NCBI taxonomy): domain Eukaryota; kingdom Metazoa; phylum Chordata; class Actinopteri; order Cyprinodontiformes; family Cyprinodontidae; genus Cyprinodon; species Cyprinodon tularosa. Next base: position 172,248 of record NW_024037990.1, on the reverse strand, counting down.
CCTGGAGACGGTGTCAGGGCAGAAACAGGCAGGAAAAGGCAGAAACAGTCAGAAACAGGCAAAAAACCAGTCAGAAACAGGAGGAGAGGGAACCAGCATGTGGGCCGACCTGTGCAAGAACAACCAGGTAAGAAAGGCTGGTTATTACTGCAGCCTGGAGACGGTGTCAGGGCAGAAACAGGCAGAAACAGGCAGGAAAAGGCAGAAAACCAGCCAGAAACAGGAGGAGACGGAACCAGCATGTGGGCCGACCTGTGCAAGAACAACCAGGTAGGAAAGGCTGGTTATTACTGCAGCCTGGAGAAGGAGTCAGGGCAGAAACAGTCAGAAACAGGCAGAAAAAGGCAGAAACAGTCATAAAAACAGCCAGAAAAAGGAGGAGACGGAACCAGCATGTGGGCCGACCTGTGCAAGAACAACCAGGTAGGAAAGGCTGGTTATTAGTGCAGCCTGGAGACGGTGTCAGGGCAGAAACAGGCAGAAACAGGCAGGAAAAGGCAGAAACAGTCAGAAACAGGCAAAAAACCAGTCAGAAACAGGAGGAGAGGGAACCAGCATGTGGGCCGACCTGTGCAAGAACAACCAGGTAGGAAAGGCTGGTTATTACTGCAGCCTGGAGACGGTGTCATGGCAGAAACAGTCAGAAACAGTCAGAAACAGGCAGAAAAAGGCAGAAACAGTCATAAAAACAGCCAGAAAAAGGAGGAGACGGAACCAGCATGTGGGCCGACCTGTTCAAGAACAACCAGGTAGGAAAGGCTGGTTATTAGTGCAGCCTGGAGAAGGAGTCAGGGCAGAAACAGTCAGAAACAGTCAGAAACAGGCAGAAAAAGGCAGAAACAGTCATAAAACCAGTCAGAAACAGGAGGAGACGGAACCAGCATGTGGGGCCGACCTGTGCAAGAACAACCAGGTAGGAAAGGCTGGTTATTACTGCAGCCTGGAGACGGTGTCATGGCAGAAACAGTCAGAAACAGTCAGAAAACAGGCAGAAAAAGGCAGAAACAGTCATAAAAACAGCCAGAAAAAGGAGGAGACGGAACCAGCATGTGGGCCGACCTGTTCAAGAACAACCAGGTAGGAAAGGCTGGTTATTAGTGCAGCCTGGAGAAGGAGTCAGGGCAGAAACAGTCAGAAACAGTCAGAAACAGGCAGAAAAAGGCAGAAACAGTCATAAAACCAGTCAGAAACAGGAGGAGACGGAACCAGCATGTGGGCCGACCTGTGCAAGAACAACCAGGTAGGAAAGGCTGGTTATTAGTGCAGCCTGGAGAAGGAGTCAGGGCAGAAACAGTCAGAAACAGTCAGAAACAGGCAAAAAACCAGTCAGAAACAGGAGGAGACGGAACCAGCATGTGGGCCGACCTGTGCAAGAACAACCAGGTAGGAAAGGCTGGTTATTAGTGCAGCCTGGAGACGGTGTCAGGGCAGAAACAGTCAGAAACACCCAGAAACAGGCAAAAAACCAGTCAGAAACAGGAGGAGAGGGAACCAGCATGTGGGCCGACCTGTGCAAGAACAACCAGGTAGGAAAGGCTGGTTATTACTGCAGCCTGGAGAAGGAGTCAGGGCAGAAACAGTCAGAAACAGGCAGAAAAAGGCAGAAACAGTCATAAAACCAGTCAGAAACAGGAGGAGAGGGAACCAGCATGTGGGCCGATCTGTGCAAGAACAACCAGGTAGGAAAGGCTGGTTATTACTGCAGCCTGGAGAAGGAGTCAGGGCAGAAACAGTCAGAAACAGGCAGAAAAAGGCAGAAACAGTCATAAAAACAGCCAGAAAAAGGAGGAGACGGAACCAGCATGTGGGCCGACCTGTGCAAGAACAACCAGGTAGGAAAGGCTGGTTATTAGTGCAGCCTGGAGACGGTGTCAGGGCAGAAACAGTCAGAAACAGACAGAAAAACAGCCAGAAAAAGGAGGAGACGGAAACAGCATGTGGGCCGATCTGTGCAAGAACAACCAGGTAGGAAAGGCTGGTTATCAGTGCAGCCTGGAGACGGGGTCAGAGCAGATGCGTTCTTTGATGCGTTCACTGTTCCTTTTGATAGGAACTCTGTATAGTTGTTTCATTCAGACTCTGTGTTTAGCTAGAGTCTGAGAGATTGATGTTATGCTGATTGCTGCAATATTCCCAGACAACACAAGGTTGTCCTGTAGTACTCTGGACTGAATGTCTTTCACTTTTATTTCATTGTCAGCAGTCACCATGTTGACAATAGCAAGTTCTTGTTCTTCATTGAGGAGCG